>NC_080380.1:24962969-25049083 GCF_014773155.1 Arachis stenosperma | reverse complement strand
AGCGCGCCAATTGGGCTTCTGTAGCTCCAGAAAATCCACTTCGAGTGCAGGGAGGTCAGAATCCAACAGCATCTGCAGTCCTTTTTGGTCTCTGAATCAGATTTTTGCTCAGTCCCTCAATTTCAGCCAGAAAATACCTGAAATCACAGAAAAAACACACAAACTCTAGTAAAGTCCAGAAAAGGAATTTTAAATAAAAACTAATAAAATGTACTAAAATCTAACTAAAAGATATCAAAAACATACTAAAAACAATGCAAAAAGCATACAAAATTATCCGCTCATCAGGGATCCTGTGGGGTCCACAGATCCTTAGGTGCAAGGAAAGTCATCCCTGCACCAAATGGCATCAAAAATCCACGTTTGAGCCATTTCTGGCGTTAAACGCCGGGCTGGTGCCCATTCTGGCGTTTAACGCCAGGTTGGTGCCCTTTACTGGCGTTTAACGCCAGTCTGGTGCCCCTTTCTGGCGTTAAACGCCCAGAATGGCACCAGACTGGGCGTTAAACGCCCATCTGCTAGCCTGACTGGCGTTTAAACGCCAGAGGTCTTCCTCCAGGGTGTGCTATTTTTCTTCCTTTTTTCATTCTGTTTTTGCTTTTTCAATGGATTTTGTGACTTCTTATGATCATCAACCTACAAAAAGGATAAAATAACAAAAGAAAATAGTTAACTATAAAACATTGGGTTGCCTCCCAACAAGCGCTTCTTTAATGTCAGTAGCTTGACAGAGGGCTCTCATGGAGCCTCACAGATATTCAGAGCAATGTTGGAACCTCCCAACACCAAACTTAGAGTTTGACTGTGGGGGCTCTGTTTGTCTCTGATTTGAGAGAAGCTCTTCATGCTTCTTCTCCATGGTGACAGAGGGATATCCTTGAGCCTTAAAACACCAAGGATTCTTCATTCACTTGAATGATCAACTCTCCTCCATCAACATCAATCACAGCCTTTGCTGTGGCTAGGAAGGGTCTGCCAAGGATGATGGATTCATCCATGCACTTTCCAGGATCCTGCCTCTTTTGAGGCAGTTTCTGCCTAGACAAGTCATCCAGTTCTTTGGTGAGCAAGGGAGGTTCATCTTCCCAAGTCTCATTTCCAAATAACTTGTCATTTAGCTTCATGATTGCTCCAAGATATTTAGCAACTTGCTCTTCAGTGACATATTCATCCTCTTCAGAGGAAGAATACTCATCAGAGCTCATGAAGGGCAGAAGTAAGTCCAATGGAATCTCTATGGTCTCATTTTGAGCCTCAGATTCCCATGGTTCCTCATTGGGGAACTCAGAGGAGGTTGGTGCACGCCCATTGAGGTCTTCCTCAGTGGCGTCCACCTCCTCTCTTTCCTCTCCATATTCGGCCATGTTGATGGCCTTGCACTCTCCTTTTGGATTTTCTTCTGTATTGCTTGGGAGAGTACTAGGAGGGAGTTCAGTAATTTTCTTGCTCAGCTGACTCACTTGTCCTTCCAAATTTTCTAATGGAGGACCTTGTTTCAGTCATGAAACTTTGAGTGGTTTTGATTAGATCAGAGACCATGGTTGCTAAGTCAGAGGTATTCTGCTTAGAACTCTCTGTCTGTTGCTGAGAAGATGATGGAAAAGGCTTGCCATTGCTAAACCTGTTTCTTCCACCATTATTGTTATTGAAACCTTGTTGAGGTCTCTCTTGATTCTTCCATGAGAAATTGGGGTGATTTCTCCATGAAGAATTGTAGGTGTTTTCATAGGGTTCTAGGTAATTCACCTCTTCCATTGAAGGGTTCTCAGGATCATAGGCTTCTTCCTCAGATGAAGCTTCCTTAGTACTGTTTGGTGCATTTTGCATTCCAGACAGACTTTGAGAAATTAAATTGACTTGTTGAGTCAATATCTTGTTCTGAGCCAGTATGGCATTCAGAGTGTTAATCTCAAGAACTCCTTTCTTCTGACTAGTCCCATTGTTCACAGGATTCCTTTCAGAAGTGTACATGAATTGGTTATTTGCAACCATTTCAATCAGTTCTTGAGCTTCAGTAGGCGTCTTCTTCAGATGAAGAGATCCTCCAGAAGAGCTATCCAAAGACATCTTGGATAGTTCAGAGAGACCATCATAGAAAATACCTATGATGCTCCATTCAGAAAGCATGTCTGAGGGACATCTTCTGATTAATTATTTGTATCTTTCCCAAGCTTCATAGAGGGATTCTCCATCCTTCTGTCTGAAGGTTTGGACTTCCACTCTAAGCTTACTCAATTTTTGAGGTGGAAAGAACTTTGCCAAGAAGGCATTGACTAGCTTTTCCCATGAGTCCAGGCTTTCTTTAGGTTGTGAGTCCAACCATGTCCTAGCTCTGTCTCTTACAGCAAAAAGGGAATAGCATCAGTCTATAGACCTCAGGGTCTACCCCATTAGTCTTGACTGTGTCACAGATTTGCAAGAATTCAGCTAAGAACTGATGAGGATCTTCCATTGGAAGTCCATGGAACTTGCAATTCTGTTGCATTAGAGAAACTAATTGAGGCTTAAGCTCAAAGTTGTTTGCTCCAATGGCAGGGATAGAGATGCTTCTCCCATAAAAATCAGGAGTAGGTGCAGTAAAGTCACCCAGCACCTTCCTTGCATTGTTTGCATTGTTGTTGTTTTCGGCTGCCATGTGTTCTTCTTCTTTGAAGAATTCGGTCAGCTTCAACAAGAATGCCTTTGTCTTTGTTCCTGCTCATATGAAAGAGAAGAAAACAAGAAAATATGGAATCCTCTATGTCACAGTATAGAGATTCCTTGAGGTGTCAGAGGAAAAGAAAAGTAGAAGACAGAAGTAGAAAATTCGAACTTATCAAAGAAGATGGAGTTCGAATTTTGCATTAAGAGATAGTGTTAGTCCAAAAGTAGAAGGATGTGAGAAGAAGGGAAGTAATTTTTGAAAAATTAAGTAAAAGATTTTGAAAACATTTTGAAAAACACTAATTGATTTTCGAAAACAAAGGTGGGAAAGAAGTAAAGTGATTTTTGAAAAAGATTTTGAAATTAGAAATTAAAAAGATTTGATTGAAAACTATTTTGAAAAAGATGTGATTAAAAAGATTTGATTGAAAAGTTATGGTTTTAAAAAGATGTGATTGAGAAGATATGATTTGAAAACAATTTTAAAAGATATGATTTGAAAACAATTTGAAAAGATATGATTTTGAAAATTAATGACTTGCCTAACAAGAAAAGATATGATTCAAACATAAAACCTTCCTTAACAGAAAAGGCAAAAAAATGTTCAATCAAATCATTAATTGTTAGTAAGTATCTTTGAAAAAGGAAAGAAATTGATTTTGAAAACATTTGATTGAAAAGATATGATTTGAAAAAGATTTGATTTTGAAAAACTTTGAAAACTTGAAAAAAATTGATTTTGAAAACAAAAATCTTCCCCCTTTGCCATCCTGGCGTTAAACGCCCAGAATGGTGCACATTCTGGCGTTTAACGCCCAAACCTATACCTTTTTGGGCGTTAAACGCCCAACCAGGCACCCTGGCTGGCGTTTAAACGCCAGTCTGCCTTCTTCACTGGGCATTTTTGAATGCTCAGCTTTTTCTGTATAATTCCTCTGCAGTATGTTCTGAATCTTCAATTCTTTGTATCATTGACTTGAAAAGACACAAATTAAAAATATTTTTGGATTTTTAATAATCAAAATGCAACAAGAATCAAATAACAATGCATGCAAGACACCAAACTTAACAGTTTGTATACTACTGACACTAACAAAATGAAAATGCATATGAGAAACAACAAAACACTCAAGTCAATAGAATTCAAAGATCAAAACAAGAAAATCATCAAGAACAACTTGAAGATTAATTAAGACACATGCATAAATTCGAAAAATGCAAGAAGAACAGAAACATGCAATTGACACCAAACTTAAGATGAGACTCTAGACTCAAACAAGAAATATTTTTGGATTTTATGATTTTGTAATTTTTTTTTTTGGCTTTTTTTTTTCGAAAATTAAGTGAAAAGGAAAATAAAGGTATCAAAATTCTTAATGAGAATTCCAGGAATCATGCAATGTTAGTCTAAAGCTTTAGTCTAAAGGATTTAGACATGGCCGGCTAAGCTTCAGCAGGACATTGCATTCAAGAGCTAAATTGATGATGATCAATCAGCTTTGGTGATGATAAGAACATCACCTTGAAACACTAGAATTCATTCTTAAGAACTCTGAAGAAAAAATAATACCTAATCTAAGCAACAAGATGAACCGTCAGTTGTCCATACACAAGAACAATCCCCGGCAACGGCGCCAAAAACTTGGTGCACGAAATTGTGATCACTACAACTTCGCACAACTAACCAGCAAGTGCACTGGGTCGTCCAAGTAATACCTTACGTGAGTAAGGGTCGATCCCACGGAGATTGGTGGTATGAAGCAAGCTATGGTCACCTTGTAAATCTCAGTCAGGCAGACTCAAATGGGTATGAGTGATGAACGAAAATAACATAAAGATAAAGATAGAGATACTTATGTATATCATTGGTGTAAGAGCTTCAGACAAGCGTATGAAGATGCCTTCCCTTCCGTCTCTCTGCTTTCCTACTGCCTTCATCCAATCCTTCTTACTCCTTTCCATGGCAAGCTCGTATAGGGTCTCACTGTTGTCAGCAGCTACCTCCCATCCGCGCAGTGAAAGCTAATGCACACACTCTGTCACAGTGCTGCCAGTCACCGGTTTGGTTCCCTCCCCTACCGGAATAGAATAACTCTTTTGCGTCTGTCACTAACGCCCAGTAAGTTACAGGTTTGAAGCACGTCACAGTCATTCAATCATTGAATCCTACTCAGAATACCACAGACAAGGTTAGACCTTCCGGATTCTCTTGAATGCTGCCATCAAGTCCTGCCTATACCACGAAGACTCCGAAGAATCCAAGAGATATTCACTAAGCCTCAGATGCTTGTAGAACAAGAATGGTTGTCAGTCACCTTGTTCATGGGTGAGAATGGTGATGGGCGTCAATCATCACCTTCATCATGTTGAAGAACAAGTGATATCTTGGACAAAGAACAAGCGGAATTGAATGGAAGAACAATAGTAATTGCATTAATACTCGAGGTACAGCAGAGCTTCACACCTTAATCTATGGTGTGTAGAAACTCCACCGTTGAAAATACATAAGAACAGTGTGATCATTGGTTTCGGCCCCAGAGAGGGAACCAGAAGAACCAAGATAAAAATACAATAGTAAAAGGTCCTACTTATAGAAAACTAGTAGCCTAAGGTGTACAAAGGTGAGTAAATGACATAAAAATCCACTTCCGGGCCCACTTGGTGTGTGCTTGGGCTGAGCAATGAAGCATTTTTCGTGTAGAGACTCTTCTTGGCGTTTAACTCCCGTTTTAGTGCCAGTTTGGGCGTTTAACTCCCATTCTTGTGCCAGTTTGGGCGTTTAACGCTGGGAATTCTGAGGGTGACTTTGAACGCCGGTTTGGGCCATCAAATCTTGGGCAAAGTATGGACTATCATATATTGCTGGAAAGCCCAGGATGTCTACTTTCCAACGCCGTTGAGAGCGCGCCAATTGGGCTTCTGTAGCTCCAGAAAATCTACTTCGAGTGAAGGGAGGTCAGAATCCAACAGCATCTGCAGTCCTTTTGAGTCTCTGGATCAGATTTTTGCTCAGATCCCTCAATTTCAGCCAGAAAATACCTGAAATCACAGAAAAACACACAAACTCATAGTAAAGTCCAGAAAAGTGAATTTTAACTAAAAACTAATAAAAATATAATAAAAACTCAACTAAAACTATCAAAAACATACTAAAAACAATGCCAAAAAGCATACAAATTATCCACTCATCAATAACTAAAAACTCATGAATTTGCATCATAATCATAATGTTTTGGATGGTTCATTGCTTTGTTGTTCATTTAACCATTCTTGGTTACTTTAAGCTCAAGAAAATGCATAAAACAACTAAAACTAACAGAAAAATGCTAGTGAAACTAGCCTAAGATGCCTTGGCATCAAGGATTCCTCTTTTTTTTTTCTTGTTTTCTTCTCTTTCATATGAGCAGGAACAGGGAAAAGGGCACTCTTGTTAAATTTGATCCTGAACCTGAAAGGACTCTGAAAAGGAAACTAAGAGAAACTAAATTACAACAATCCAGAAACAACCTTTCAGAAATTTTCGAAAAAGAGAAGGAGATGGCAGCCGAAAATAATAATAATGCAAGGAGAATGCTTGGTGACTTCACAAAGCCAACGTCCAAATTTGATGGAAGAAGCATCTCCATTCCTACCATTGGAGCCAACAACTTTGAGCTGAAACCTCAGCTAGTTGCCTTAATGCAACAAAACTGCAAGTTTTATAGACTTCCATCTGAAGATCCTTATCAGTTTTTAACTGAGTTCTTGCAGATCTGTGAGACTGTAAAGACGAATGGAGTTGATCCTGAAGTCTACAGACTCATGCTTTTCCCTTTTGCTGTAAGAGACAGAGCTAGAATATGGTTGGATTCACAACCCAAGGATAGCCTGGACTCTTGGGATAAGCTGGTCACTGCCTTCTTGGATAAATTCTTTCCTCCTCAAAAGCTGAGCAAGCTGAGAGTGGATGTTCAAACCTTCAAACAAAAAGATGGTGAATCCCTCTATGAAGCTTGGGAAAGATACAAGCAGCTGACCAAAAGATGTCCATCTGACATGTTTTCAGAATGGACCATATTAGATATATTCTATTATGGTCTATCTGAATTTTCGAAAATGTCATTGGACCATTCTGCAGGTGGATCCATTCACCTAAAGAAAACGCCTGAAGAGGCTCAAGAACTCATTGACATGGTTGCAAACAACCAATTCATGTACACTTCTGAGAGGAATTCCGTGAATAATGGGACACCTCAGAGGAAAGGAGTTCTTGAAATTGATGCTCTGAATGCCATATTGGCTCAGAATAAAGTGTTGACTCAACAGGTCAATATGATCTCTCAAAATCTGAATGGATGGCAACATGCATCCAACAGTACTAAAGAGGCAGCTTCTGAAGAAGCTTATGATCCTGAGAATCCTGCCATGGCAGAGGTTAATTACATGGGTGAACCTTATGGAAACACCTATAATTCATCATGGAGAAATCATCCCAATTTCTCATGGAAGGATCAACAAAAGCCTCAACAAGGCTTTAACAATGGTGGACGTAATAGGCTAAGCAATAGCAAGCCTTTTCCATCATCTTCTCAGCAACAGACAGAGAATTCTGAACAAAACACTTCTAATTTAGCCAATCTAGTCTCTGATATGTCAAAGGCCACTTTCAGTTTCATGAGTGAAACAAGATCCTCCATCAGAAATCTGGAGGCACAAGTGGGCCAGCTGAGTAAGAAAGTCATTGAAACTCCTCCCAGTATTCTCCCAAGCAATACAGAAGAGAATCCAAAAGGAGAGTGCAAGGCCATTGATATAATCAATATGGCCGAATGCACAAGGGAGGAGGAGAACAAAAATCCTAGTGAGGAAGACCTCCTAGGACGTCCCTCAAGCAAGAAGGAGTTTCCTATTAAGGATCCAAAGGAATCTGAGGCTCATAAAGAGACCATAGAGATTCCATTAAATCTCCTTCTGCCATTCATGAGCTCTGAAGACTATTCTTCCTCTGAAGAGGATGAAGATGTAACTGGAGAGCAAGTTGCTCAATATTTAGGAGCTATCATGAAGCTGAATGCCAAGTTGTTTGGTAATGAGACTTGGGAAAGTGAACCTCCCTTGCTCATTAGTGAACTAGATACCTGGATTCAGCAAATTCTACCTCAAAAGAAACAAGATCCTGGCAAGTTTTTGATACCTTGTACCATAAGCACCATGACCTTTGCAAAAGCTCTATGTGATCTGGGGTCAGGGATAAATCTTATGCCACTCTCTGTAATGGAGAAGCTGGGGATCATTGAGGTACAACCTGCCTTGTTCTCTTTACAATTGGCAGACAAGTCATTGAGACAAGCTTATGGAATAGTGGAGGACGTGTTAGTAAAGGTTGAAGGCCTTTACATCCCTGCTGATTTCATAATCTTAGACACTAGGAAGGAAGAGGATGAATGCATCATCCTTGGAAGACTTTTCCTAGCCACAGCAGGAGCTATGATAGATGTCAATAGAGGTGAATTAGTCCTTCAATTGAATGGGGACTACCTTGTGTTTAAGGCACATGGCCATCCCTCTGTGACAAAAGAGAGTAAGCATGAAGAGCTTCTCTCAGTTCAGAGTCAAGAAGAGCCCCCACAGTCAAACTCTAAGTTTGGTGTTGGGAGGCCACAACCAAACTCTAAGTTTGGTGTTAAGACCCCATATCCAAACTCTAAGTTTGGTGTTGGGACTATACAACATTGACCTGATCACCTTGTGGCTCCATGAGAGCCACTGTCAAGCTATTGACATTAAAGAAGCGCTTGTTGGGAGGCAACCCAATTTTATTTATCTAATTTTTATTTTATTTTATTTTATTTTATTGTTATTCTGTGTTTTATTAGGTACATGATCATGAGGAGTCACGAAAAAAAATATAAAAATTAAAAACAAAATCAAAAATAGCAGAAGAAAAATCACACCCTGGAGGAAGCACAGGCTGGCGTTCAACGCCAGTAAGGAGCATCTGGCTGGCGTTCAACGCTAGAACAGAGCATGAACCTGGCGCTGAACGCCAGAAACAAGCAACATTCTGGCGCTGAACGCCAGGAATGTGCCTAGAGAAAAAGCTGGCGCTGAACGCCAGTAACAAGCATGAAACTGGCGTTCAACGCCAGAAACATGCTTTACATGGGCGTTGAACGCCCAGAATGTGCACCACTCGGCGTTTAAACGCTAGAATGGTATGCAAAGGCATTTTACATGCCTATTTGGTGCAGGGATGGAATTCCTTGACACCTCAGGATCTGTGGACCCCACAGGATCACCTCAGGATCTGTGGACCCCACAGGATCCCCACCTACTATATTCCCACCTTACCTCCTAATCCTATTTTACTCTTCCCCATGTCACACTTCCCAAACACCCTTCACCAATCACCTCAATCTCTCTTCCCAATCACTTATTCACCACTCACATCTATCTACTCTTCCCCATAAACCCCACCTACCTTCAAAATTCAAAACCATTTTCCCACCCAATCCTACCCTAAATGGCTGAACCTACCCTCTCCCCTTTCCCTATATATACCTTTCCATTCTACTTCATTTTCACATAACACAACCCCCTCTTCCATACTTTGGCCGACTCCATCTCCCCTCACTCTCCTCCATTTTCTTCTTCTTCTTCTTTTCTTCTTTCTTCTCTTGCTCGGGGTGAGCAATATTTTAAGTTTGGCGTGGTAAAAGCATAAGCTTTTTGTTTTTCCATTACCATCAATGGCACCTAAGGCCGGAGAATCCTCTAGAAAAGAAAAAGGGAAGACAAAAGCTTCCACCTCCGAGTCATGGGAGATGGAAAGATTCATCTCCAAGAGCCATCAAGACCACTTCTATGATGTTGTGGCAAAGAAGAAGGTGATCCCTGAGGTCCCTTTCAAGCTCAAGAAAAATGAGTATCCGGAGATCCGACATGAAATCCGAAGAAGAGGTTGGGAAGTCCTAACCAACCCCATGCAACAAGTCGGAATCTTAATGGTTCAAGAGTTCTATGCCAATGCATGGATCACTAGGAACCATGATCAAAGTATGAACCCGAGTCCAAAGAATTATCTCACAATGGTTCGGGGGAAATACTTAGATTTTAGTCCGGAGAATGTAAGATTGGCATTCCACTTGCCCATGATGCAAGGAAATGAACGCCCCTACACTAGAAGGGTCAACTTTGATCAAAGATTGGACCAAGTCCTTACGGACATATGTGTGGAAGGAGCTCAATGGAAGAGAGACTCCAAAGGCAAGCCAGTCCAACTAAGAAGACTGGACCTCAAGCCTGTGGCTAGAGGATGGTTGGAGTTCATTCAACGCTCCATCATTCCCACTAGCAACCGATCTGAAGTTACTGTGGATCGGGCCATCATGATTCATAGCATCATGATTGGAGAGGAAGTAGAAGTTCATGAGGTCATCTCCAATGAAATCTACAAAATAGCCGACAAGCCCTCCACCATGGCAAGGCTAGCTTTTCCTCACCTTATTGGCCATCTATGTTACTCAGCTGGAGTTATCATAGAAGGAAACACCAAGAAGAGGATGGAGCAAGCAAGAGAGACCCTTCACGGTTCTCAAGAGATGCATGAGGAAGCTCATCATCAAGAAATCCCTGAGATGCTTCAAGGGATGCACTTTTCTCCCAACAACTATTGGGAACAACTCAACACTTCCTTAGAAGATTTGAGCCACAATGTGGAACAATTAAGGGTGGAACATCATGAGTACTCCATCATTCTCCATGAAATAAGAGAAGATCAAAGAGCAATGAGGGAGGAGCAACAAAGGCAAGGAAGGGACATAGAAGAGCTTAAGGACATTGTTGGTCCTTCAAGAAGAAGACGCCACTAAGGTGGATTCATTCCTTGTCCTTATTTCTTTGTGTTTTTCGGTTTCTATGCTATGCTTATCTATGTTTTGTGTCTCTACTTCATGATCATTAGTATGTAGTAACCATGTCTTAAAGCTATGAATAAAATCCATTAATCCTTCACCTCTCTTAAATGAAAAATGTTTTAATTCAAAAGAACAAGAAGTACATGAATTTTGAATTTATCCTTGAATTTAGCTTAATTATATTGATGTGGTGACAATACTTTTGTTTTCTGAATGAATGCTTGAACAGTGCATATGTCTTTTGATCTTGTTGTTTATGAATGTTAAAATTGTTGGCTCTTGAAAGAATGATGAACAAGGAGAAATGTTATTGACAATCTGAAAAATCATGAATTTGATTCTTGAAGCAAGAAAAAGCAGTGAATAGCAAAAGCTTGCGAAAAAAAAGAAAAAAAAGTGGCGAAAAAAATAGAAAGAAAAAGAAAAAGCAAGCAGAAAAAGCCAATAGCCCTTAAAACCAAAAGGCAAGGGTAAAAAAAGGATCCAAGGCTTTGAGCATCAATGGATAGGAGGGCCCAAGGAAATAAAATCCAGGCCTAAGCGGCTAAATCAAGCTGTCCCTAACCATATGCTTGTGTCATGAAGGTCCAAGTGAAAAGCTTGAGACTGAGTGGTTAAAGTCGTGATCCAAAGCAAAAGAGTGTGCTTAAGAGCTCTGGACACCACTAACTGGGGACTCTAGCAAAGCTGAGTCACAATCTGAAAAGGTTCACCCAGTTATGTGTCTGTGGCATTTATGTATCTGGTGGTAATACTGGAAAAAAAAGTGCTTAGGGCCACAGCCAAGACTCACAAGTAGCTGTGTTCAAGAATCAACATGCTTAACTAGGAAAGTCAATAACACTATCCGAAAATCTAAGTTTCTAGAGAAGCCAATCATTCTAAACTTCAAAGGAAAAAGTGAGATGCCAAAACTATTCAGAAGCAAAAAGCTACAAGTCCCGCTCATCTAATTATAATTAATATTCATTGATATTCTGGAATTTATAGTATATTCTCTTCTTTTTATCCTAATTGATTTTCAGTTGCTTGGGGACAAGCAACAATTTAAGTTTGGTGTTGTGATGAGCGGATAATTTATACGCTTTTTGGCATTGTTTTTAGGTAGCTTTTAGTAAGTTCAAGCTAATTTTAGGGATGTTTTCATTAGTTTTTATGTTAAATTCACATTTCTGGACTTTACCATGAGTTTGTGTGTTTTTCTGTAATTTCAGGTAATTTCTGGCTGAAATTGAGGGACTTGAGCAAAACTCTGAAAAAAGGCTGACAAAAGGACTGCTGATGCTGTTGGAATCTGACCTCCCTGCACTCGAAATGGATTTTCTGGAGCTACAGAACTTCACATGGCGCGCTCTCAATGGCGTTGGAAAGTAGACATCTAGAGCTTTCCAGCAATATATAATAGTCCATACTTTATTCAGAAATTGACGACGTAACTTGGCGTTGAACGCCAAGTACATGCTGCTGTCTGGAGTTAAACGCCAGAAACACGTCATGATCCGGAGTTGAACGCCCAAAACACGTTATAACTTGGAGTTCAACTCCAAGAAAAGCCTCAGCTCGTGGATAGATCAAGCTCAGCCCAAGCATACACCAAGTGGGCCCCGGAAGTGGATTTATGCATCAAAAACTTACTCATGTAAACCCTAGTAGCTAGTTTATTATAAATAGAACTTTTTACTAGTGTATTAGACATCTTGGGACGATTAATTCTCAGATCATGGGGGCTGGCCATTCGGCCATGCCTGAACCTTTCACTTATGTATTTTCAACGGTGGAGTTTCTGCACACCATAGATTAAGGGTGTAGAGCTCTGCTGTACCTCAAGTTTCAATACAATTATTATTACTTTCTATTGAATTCTCTCTTATTCTTATTCCAAGATATACGTTGCACAACACTTTGATGAATGTGATGATCCGTGACACTCATCATCATTCTCACCTATGAACGCGCGTGACTGACAACCACTTCCGTTCTACCTTAGGCCGGGCGCATATCTCTTAGATTCCCCAACAGAATCTTCGTGGTATAAGCTAGATAGATGGCGGCATTCATGGGGATCCGGAAAGTCTAACCTTGTCTGTGGTATTCCAATTAGGATCTTGGGAATCCGAAAAGTCTAACCTTGTCTGTGGTATTCCGAGTAGGATTCCGGTATTGAATGACTGTGACGGGCTTCAAACTCGCGATTGCTGGGCGTGATGACAAACGCAAAAGGATCAATGGATCCTATTCCAACATGATCGAGAACCAACAGCTGATTAGCCGTGCTGTGACAGAGCATTTGGACCATTTTCACTGAGAGGATGGGATGTAGCCATTGTCAAGGGTGATGCCTCCAGACGATTAGCCGTGCAGTGACAGCGCATAGGACCATTTTCCCGAGAGGATTGAAAGTAGCCATTGATGATGGTGATGCCCTACATACAGCTTGCCATGGAAAGGAGTAAGAAGGATTGGATGAAAGCAATAAGAAAGTAGAGATTCGAAAGGATTCTATCATCTCCACACGCCTATCTGAAATTCCCACTATTGATTTACATAAGTATTTCTATCCCTTTTTATTTTCTATTTATTATTAATTATTCGAAATCCATAAACCAATTTAATCTGCCTAACTGAGATTTACGAGGTGACCATAGCTTGCTTCCTACCAACAATCTCTGTGGGATCGACCCTTACTCACGTAAGGTATTACATGGACGACCCAGTGCACTTGCTGGTTAGTTGAATGGAGTTGTGATCATAAATTCCAATAGAGCCAATATTTAAATTTCATACAAGTACAAAGAGACCAACTTTTTGGTGATCACAATTTCGTCCACCAATAGCTTCCTTCAATTATGATAACAATGGAGTATTACTTCACTTAGTTAACCCCTAGTCAGAGAGGAAAGTCAAGTGAAAGTACCTAACTTGAGCCACAAGTCCTAGTCTTACCCTAGGGAAGTCTAGCTTGCATTCCAAGTCAAGTAGCAATTCTCAATTCTCATTCAACAATTGACATCCATTATTCAAGTTTCTCCAATGACTCAACCACTAGGCCAAGTGAGGGAATGCTACTCCATATCTAAAGTTGGCATTTTCTCAAATATTTGGAGAGCAAGAATGAAAGACATAGTAGAATTGAGTAGAAACTTAGAATCAAAGTAATTCAATACAAGAGATTAACAACAATCAACAATGAACAACAATGAAAATAAGATCTCCAATGCATTAATAAAATTCAAAACAACAAAGTTAAATCTAAGATTTATGAGGATTGAACAATTACAAACACTAATTGAGATTAGAGAAGAGAATCTATAACATGAACAAAGTAAATTAAGAGTTGTAATAGATCTCACCAAGGAATGGATGAAAATTGAGAAAATGAAGATGAACCCTAGAGAGAGGTTGGAGTCTCTCTCTCTACAAATGTACCTAACTAAAAATATCTAAGAAAGTGTGAAAATGAGTGTATGAATGTGAATGTGTGTCAATCCCCTTCAATCCTTGGCTCTCCAAAGTTGGTTGTAAAACCCTCCAAAATCGCCAGGCACGTGTTGCAATAAACAGAATCACGTGCGGACTGCGATGCGTGCGCGCACGGTACGCGTGCGCGCACGGTACGCGTGCGTGCACGGTACGCGTGCGTGTATGGTACGCGTGCGCGTCCCTGGCCGATTTCGCAATGTGCGCGCGAGCGTCTTGTGCGCGTGCGCATGCTTGGCCGAGATCAATTCTTTGGCTTTTTGTGCTTCTCTCCACTTGCATGCTTCTTTCCTTGCTCCTTTGATCCATGCCTAGCCTATTTCAATCCTGGAATTACTAGCAAACACATCAAGGCATCTTATGGAATCAAGGAGGAATTAGAATTCATCAAAATAAGGCTTAAAAAGCATGTTTTTACACTTAGGCACAAATACGGGAGAGATTACAAAATCATGCTAATTCCTTGGCTAAATGTGACAAAAGGTTGATAAAATGCTCTAAATTCAATACAAGATAAACCCTAAAAATGGGGTTTATCAACCTCTCCACACTTAAATTTTAGCATGTCCTCATGCTAGAATAAGAAGGAAATAAGGGGTATGATCTTTATTTGATGCAACTAAACTATATGAGTCCTATCTAAATGTAACTCTCCTAAGATGAATGCAAATGCTTTGGTCAACATAATTCAACTCCCAAGAGAACATATATAAGCATGAGAGCTAGAGCAATAGGAATCAATTCCAAACCACAATTATATTGAATTATCAAAAGAAATTTAAGCTTGCAAGAGTATAGATGATAGTGGTGAAAACATGTAATTGAGCTATGGAACCCTCACCAGATGTGTATCTGCTCTTTTCACTCAAGTGTTTAAGGGTTAATTCACTCAATTCTCTCCTAATCATGTTTTTCCAAGATTTGATTTTCTTCTAACAATCAACACCTATTCAATGCATGCATACATTCATCATGAGGTCTTTCATTTAGGTTGTAATGGGGTTAGGGTCAAGGTAGGATCATTAATGGTTAAGTTGACTAGGACTTGAATCTTTGATTAGCTTAAACTTTCCCACCTAATCTATATAATGACCTATACAATTAAGTACTAATCTAACTACCCATTCTTCACTTTTTTTTTCACATACTCATGCATTCTCTTTCTTGGTTCATAATACTTATGCATTGATTCCTTTTATTGGGCTTCACTTTGGGGCATTTTGTCCCCTTTGGTTAATTTCTTTTTATTTTCTTTCTTTTTCTTCTCTTTTTTCTTTCTGTGTTTCTTTTATTTTGTTTTTTTCTTTTTTTTTTCTCAATTCATCATTTTTTTATACTTTGGTAGGTAACTCCTGCGTTTTTAAGTCCGAATGGCATGACCACGTAACAGTAATTTGCTTTTGGGGTTAGGAATGAGGTCTCTTCTTGATCAGGTGGATACATTGGGATTTGGTTATATCCCGAATAAGCATCCATGAAAGAGAGGTATTTGTATCCATAGAAGGCATCCACTAGAATATCTATGCTTGGGAGTGGATAGGGATCCTTTGGGCAGGCTTTGTTGAGGTCAGTGTAATCAGTGTACATCTGCCATTTTCCATTTGACTTTTTTACCAAGACAACATTGGCTAGCCATAGTGGGTACTTGACTTCTCTTATGAATCCTGCCTCTAGTAGAGCTTGTACCTGTTCTTCCATGGCTTGGGATCTTTCCGGTCTGAGCTTTCTACGCTTTTGCTGTACTGGTCGAGATCCTGGGTAAACTGCCAATTTATGGCACATTAGCTTGGGGTCTATGCCTGGCATGTCTACAGCCTTCCATGCAAAGAGGTCGCATTATCCCTTAAGAACTGTATCAGGGGCTCCTTCACATCTTTCTTTAGGGTTGCCCCGACATTTGTGGTTTTTGTCTAAGGCATCTCCGATCTGGACTTTCTCTATCTCGCCCTCAGGTTGTCGGCGAAGCTCTTCCCGACCTCGAACTCCCCCGAGTTCAATAGTGTTGACTTCTTCTCCTTTGCCTCTGAGGTTCAGACTTTCGTTGTAACAGCGTCGAGCTATTTTCTGATCTCCTTTTATCGTAGCGATCCCCTATGGAGTTGGGAATTTCATGTATAGATGTGGAGTTGAAACTACTACGGCGAGCTGATTCAATGTTGCCCGGCCTATCAGGGCATTGTAGGCTGAGCTTACATCAACTACAATGTAGTCTATGTTGAGTGTCCTTGATCGGGTTCCTTTTCCGAAAGTTGTGTGTAGTGAGATGTATCCAAGTGGTTGGATTGGAATGTCTCCTAGTCTAAACAAGTTGTTCGGATATGCCCTGAGCTCTTTTTCCTGTAGGGCGAGTTTGTCGAAGGCGGATTTAAACAAGATATCCGCCGAGCTTCCTTGGTCCACTACTGTGCGATGGAGATTTGCGTTGGCCAATATGATAGTGATGACCATGGGATCGTCATGTCCCAAGATGATGCCTGCTGCATCTTCTTGGGTGAAGGTAATAGTAGGGAGGTCAGACGATCTTTCTCCTCTTACGTGGTAAACTTCCTTAAAGTGCCTTTTGCAAGATGATTTTGAGATCTCCCCTTCTGCGAATCCTCCATTTATCATGTGAATGTGCCTCTCCGGGGTGTGAGGTGGTCGTTCAGTTCGTCCAACCTCTTCATCCCTTCTTCTTTTCCTAGGCTCATCTGTTTTGTTGGCTAGGTACCGATCTAGTCGCCCTTCCCTTACCAATTTTTCTATGACATTCTTTAAATCTAAGCATTCGTTGGTAGGATGTCCATACATTTGGTGGTATTCACAGTATTCTGTTTGATTTCCCCCTCCTTTTTTACTTTTTATTGGACGAGGTGGTGGGATCTTCTCAGTGTGACATACTTCTCGGTAGACATCCACATGAGACACCCAAAGAGGGGGTGTAGTTGTGGTATTTTTTGAGCTTCTCTCCATGTTGATCTTCATTTTTCTTGGATTCTTTTGCCTTATCCTGGGAGGAATAGGAAAATTTGGATTTTGAGGTCTCTCCTAGTCGAGAATTTTTTTCCATGTTGATGTACTTTTCTACCCATTCTTGCACTTCGTTTAAAGATGTGGGATGTTTCTTTGATATGGAGTGACTAAAGGGTCCTTCTCGAAGGCCATTGATAAGAGCCATGATGGCTACTTCTGTTGGTAGGCTTTGTATGTCCAGGCACGCTTTGTTGAATCTTTCTATGTACTTGCGAAGACTCTCCTGATCTCCTTGCTTAATCCCTAATTGGCTTGGGGCATGTTTAGCTTTGTCCTTCTAGATGGAAAATCTGGCAAGAAATTTCCTGGCTAAGTCGTCAAAATTTGTGATGGATCTGGGGAAAAAACTGTCGAACCACTTAATTGTTGTTTTTGTCAGGGTTGTTGGGAAGGCTTTGCATCGAACAACGTCCGAGGCGTCGGTGAGATACATCCTGCTTCAGAAGTTGCTAAGGTGATGGCTTGGATCTGATGTGCCATCATATAGGGTCATGTCGTGTGCTTTGAAGTCCTTTGGGACTTTGGCTTTCATGATCTCTTTGGTAAATTAGTCTTGATCTACGTGGGAGCTATCTTCGGGATCAGGGTGGACGGTCTTAGTTTTAAGGTCGGCTTCGAGCTTTAGGAGCTTGTCCTCTAACTCTCGGCGTCACCTAGTTTCTCTTCGAAGGTTCCTCTCGGCTTCCGGTTGATGCTCGGCCTCTTTTTTGAGCTGTTTGAGATGATCTTGTTGAGCTTGTAGGGCCTCCATGATTTCTATATTTGGCAAATTTTTATCTTTGTTTGGTTTAGGTGTATTCTTCGGTGAGGTGTGGTGCACGAAATTGCAATCACACTTTTGCAATCCCGCACAACTAACCAGCAAGTGCACTGGGTCGTCCAAGTAATACCTTACGTGAGTAAGGGTCGATCCCACGGAGATTGTCGGCTTGAAGCAAGCTATGGTTATCTTGTAAATCTTAGTCAGGATATCAAAGATTATCAGGGTTGATTGTGAAAAGTAAAAGAACATGAAATAAGTACTTGTTTTGCAGTAATGGGGAACAGGTTGAGGTTTTGGAGATGCTCCATCTCCTGAATCTCTGCTTTCCTACTGTCTTCTTCTTCAAGCACGCAAGACTCCTTCCATGGCAAGCTGTATGCAAGGGTTTCACCGTTGTCAGTGGCTACCTCCCATCCTCTCAGTGGAAATGTTCAACGCACCCTGTCACGGCACGGCTATCCATCTGTCGGTTCTCAATCAGGCCGGAATAAAATCCAATGATTCTTTTGCATCTGTCACTAACGCCCCGCCCTCAGGAGTTTGAAGCTCGTCACAGTCATTCAATCATTGAATCCTACTCAGAATACCACAGACAAGGTTTAGACCTTCCGGATTCTCTTGAATGCCGCCATCAATTCTAGCTTATACCACGAAGATTCTGATTAAAGAATCCAAGAGATATCTACTCAATCTAAAGTAGAACGGAGGTGGTTGTC
This sequence comes from Arachis stenosperma, assembly GCF_014773155.1. Classification (NCBI taxonomy): domain Eukaryota; kingdom Viridiplantae; phylum Streptophyta; class Magnoliopsida; order Fabales; family Fabaceae; genus Arachis; species Arachis stenosperma. The sequence goes on along the minus strand of NC_080380.1, from coordinate 25,030,577 downwards.
AGGCACGCGTTCATAAGTGAGAATATGATGAGTGTCACGGGTCATCACATTCATCCGGGTTAAGAACAAGTGATATCTTAGAACGGAAGCAAGCATGATTGAATAAGAAACAGTAGTAATTGCATTAATCCATCAAGACACAGCAGAGCTCCTCACCCCCAACCATGGGGTTTAGAGACTCATGCCGTGGAAGGTACAGAAAGAAACGTGTAAAGTGTCATGAGGTACAGATACAATGTCAAAAGATCCTATTAATAGTGAACTAGTAACCTAGTGTTTACAGAAATGAGTAAATGACAGAAAAATCCACTTCCGGGTCCACTTAGTGTGTGCTTGGGCTGAGCATTGAAGCTTTCATGTGTAGAGACTTTTTCTGGAGTTAAACGCCAGCTTTCATGCCAGTTTGGGCGTTTAACTCCAATTTTTATGCCAGTTCCAGCGTTAAACGCTGGAAATTCTGAGATTGATTTGCAACGCCGGTTTGGGCCATCAAATCTCGAGCAAAGTATAGACTATTATACATTGCTGGAAAGCCCAGGATGTCTACTTTCCAATACCGTTGAGAGCGCGCCAATTGGGCTTCTGTAGCTCCAGAAAATCCACTTCGAGTGCAGGGAGGTCAGAATCCAATAGCATCTGCAGTCCTTTTCAGTCTCTGAATAAGATTTTTGCTCAGGACCCTCAATTTCAGCCAGAAAATACCTGAAATCACAGAAAAATACACAAACTCATAGTAAAGTCCAGAAAAGTGAATTTTAACTAAAAACTAATAAAAATATACTAAAAACTAACTAAATCATACTAAAAACATACTAAAAATAATGCCAAAAAGCGTATAAATTATCCGCTCATCAAGGTGTCCGCATTCTTATGCGGCATCCTGTTATCTAGATCAGAGTTGTGGTCGTTGTCAAGATTGTCCGCCATAATGATGGGATGACTTCCAGGTTCCCCGACAACAGTGCCAATGTTCCGAGGGTTACCTGAAACTGTAGGTCGATCTCGGACGAGATCTTCTGTGCTGGTCGGTGCTATTGTGTCCGACCTGTGGGTGGTGGCCGGAGCTGTTGTGTCCGATTTGTTGGACCTAGTGGTGCTGCTGATCCCTTATCACCGGAGGGTGGTGGTACCTGCAAGAGACTTTGATGCCTAAGTTAGCACGGGCTTTAAGCAGGTTTTTAGTTGAATCAGAGTATAAGTTATACCTGGGTACTCCAGTGTATTTATAATAGTGTTCAGTGACCTTTCTGGAGATAAGATAGCTATCTTATCTTATCTTTGAGTGAAGTCATCTTATCTTTAAAGGAACCGCCTTTATCTTTCTAGGCTTTAGCTGCATTCAGATTTGGGCTGTGTTCCTTCGTTTGGGCCTTTTTCGGGCTTCTCTGGCGATTTGGCCGAGCTCTTTGAGAAGAGATCGGTCATGGGCCAACCTTCCAAGAGGTCGGTCATGGGCCAACCTTCTAAGAGGTCGGCCAACCCGGTCTTTTATAGCTCAAGCCGATGCATGAATAATAACCTATACAATTTCAAAGCTATCCTAACTACCCATAATTCACTTCTCCACATACTCATGCATTTTTTCTTTTTTCATTTCTCTAACACTTATGTATTGACTCTTATTGAGCTTTACTTTGGGGCATTTTATCCCCTTTTTATTGTTTTTCTTCTTTTTCTTTCTTTTTCTATATATTTTCTTTTCTTTTTCTTTTTCTTTTTCACCTTTATTTCATTTTCTTTTGTTTTTCTCTTTTTTTTTTCAAACTTCGTACAAGAACACCAATGAATAAGGTCTATACATTTGATTAATACATGAGTATGCACCCAGTTCCCAAATATAGAAACACGAAATACCCTTTTATCCCCATCAATGTTTCCAAATCTCCCCAAACTTGAATAATGAACACTCTCACTAACCTAAGCTAATCAAAGATCCAAATGAGGGACTTTCATTGTTTTCCGCTTTAGGCTTGTAATGTGCTAAAATTAAGAACGATTGGGTTAAGCGTAGGCTCAAAGTTGGCTAACAATGGAGAGTAATAGGTAGGCTATTTGTGTAAGTGAGCTAATAAAATGATGGCCTCAATCATATAAATGCATGGATACAAGGGATAATTGGACATAGAAAATCAATCAAATCAAAGATTATAATCATAGGAAGAGAACAATTGCACACAAGAAGAAAAAAATAAGTGGTTATAAAATGTAACCACATCAATAGGCTCAAATCTCACAAGCTTGTGTTTTTAGCTCACTACATGCTTCACAAAATATGAATTCAGGCAAGTTCCAAAAATTTTCTTTTTCAATCAATTGGGTTGGCACCCTATAGATAGATTCCTTGGGAGGTTTCATCATTTTGACTAAGCTTTGTTGTGATTGAAAAGTTCCGAAAATTCCTTAGTTCACCCTTTTCTTTTTCAATCAAAATGAGTTTCACTTGCAAAACGGTCAACTAAGTCTTAGCAATCCAAAATATGTTTTCTAATCATGACCAAGGGGTTAAAAACACTAAATAAAGAAAATCAAACTAAGGGAAAATCAAACTAAAAGGTATGAAATATCCAACATCCAAAGTCAAAGTATGCAACAAACTAAAGTAAAAGTATCCAAAATATCCAAAATGACAAATATACACAATAATGTGCAAAATGAAGCGAGGTAGCATAGACTAGGAAATATCCAAAAATGTTCACCAAATCTACTGACGGCGACGACGACGGCCTCCCCACACTTAAGATGAAGCATTGTCCCCGATGCTAATGCTCAGGCTCAGGGAGAGGTACGCCGGTCGACTCTGGCTCTGGCTGGGACTGTGGCTGAGGTTGTGGCTGAGGCTGTGGCTCCTCGGATGACTGCTGGGTCTCTGGGGTAGCCTGGGTCTGTGGCGATGCCTCCGTGTGAACTGGCTCCTCCTCGTGCGCCTCCTCATGCTCCTCCTCCTCAGGAAGAGGGGGTAGCTCCACGCCCTGGGCCACGAACATTTGGTCTATCCGATCCAGGCGGCGCATGATACGGCGCTCATTGCGCTCCATGAACTGGAAGAGACTCTGAACCAGGAAATAAGTCGGCTGAGGTGCTGGTGGTGGTGGTAAGGGTAATGCTGCTACTGCTGAAGAAGACGCTCCCACTGGTGCTAAAGATGAAGAGGGTCTAGCTCCCTCTACAGTTGCTCTGGCCTTAGATCTGCACCGGGATGGAGGCTTCTCGATCACCCATGACCCCCATGGAATAGTCACCTCCTCCTTCTCCGGGAGGGGTGGCGGCTGCGACACGTCCTCTGGTAACCAGGGAACGCCGGCTCGTTGTATCATCTGGGTGACCAAGGTGGGAAATGGAAATGATCCACGGATGTGGGCGCGCCACATGAACCTCCTGATCAGCCGGGGGTAATAGACCTCCTTCCCCTCCAGAACACAGCTGATCAGGACCAACATGGCAATCGGGATCTCCGTGAAGTGAGTGGTCGGCATGAGGTAGTGGGCAAAGATCTGCTGCCACGTCCTAGCCTCCCGACTCAGATAAGTGGAATGCATCCCCTTGGGTTTCTTGTTGTCTGAGTCCATAACCCAAGGCGCGTTCGAAGTGGCTACCACAGTCCGCAGGGCATCAAAGTCAAAGGTCATGCAGTGTAACTCCACCTCGGCCTGCTCAAAGGCATCTGTGTCACTAGTCTTGGGCCTACAGGTGAGAGCATCCTCAATCGCCTGCTCTGTAATAGGCACCTGGGTACCTCTGATGAGTACTGAATCCAAAGTGTGTCAGAAGAAGTTGCAATAGAATTCCTGAACCCAGGACCTATTGACCCTGCTCAGTTCCCTATTAACAAAATCTAGGCCCAATCTCTCGATGCAGCCCTTGATGGCTTGCCTCAAATCAGATAGGATGGCTAGCTTCTTTTCAACATTTAAGTTCTTTTTATTGTAGCTCGGGAATCGAAGTTCACAGTATAGGTTAGGAAACCTATCTGTGTTCTAGGCGGGCAATAATTGATTAGCCTTCTCCGTATCATTAATAGGATTCTTGGAATAGTCCACAAAAGGAGAAGAGGTGGAGTCTTGAGCCCTTTTTCTCTTTCTGGAGGTGGCCTTGGCCTTTCCTCTATCCAACATCCTGAAAAACATATATGAGAAGATTTAAACAATTGGCCAAGTAGGAGAGTAGCAGGCAATCCATGGCATGTTCAGAGTGCAAGAGGAGTGATAAGTGGCCATGAGGTGAGTCAAAATGGAAGAAAACTTGGTATGCAAGTAAGCACCGAAAACACAGCTATAAACCAAGAATTCAGACAATAGTACCATTATGCTTGTTTATTAGGCTCAAAAAGCATCATACCGAAAAGAATGGTCATTATGTAAGTTTGAAGATAAAAAAAGAGGATTAGAAAGTTAAGCAAGTTAGAAGTTAAAAAACGGTTCGAAAGTTATTGGTATGATGGTCATTGGCCTAACCAAAAGGAGTTCACAAGACATTGAAAACAAGCACGCTCACAATCATGAGAAAGGATGCAATAAGTGAGGATGAAATATGAAAATGCACAAAGGCATATGATGGAAAGTAGTTCATCACTCAATGCATATGGCATTGGACGTGCAATAATTGGTGTTATAAAGATTCGAGTGCACTTGTGTAACTAGGACAAGTTGAAAGCCAAGTTGAGTTAAAAAGAGTTACACAATCAAAATATACCAATTATTGCAAGAGGGTGAACCTGATTCATGAAAATTGTCAAGTTAAAACCAAGTGGCAAGTGTAGTACAAATCAAATGGCATTGGATTAACTTGAAAAGTGGCAGTGAAAGTTCAATGTACCTATGGGAAAACACAATGAATGCGGGAAAGCCAACCCGAATACCCTAAGAACTGAACTTGGTGGAATTAAGTGAAGTTCAATTTGAGAAATAGCAAGTTCAATTCTAGGGTGCAAATTTAAAAACAAAACCATTTCTGAAAATTTTGGGCAACATCCCAGCAGTAAATTGGACGTTCCCGGATAGCAAAAAGCAGCAGAATAATCATATGAATCCACAATTTACAACAATCAGGATGAAGCATGGATGACCTACATTCAGGAGCATTAAACTTTATTTCATAGCATAGTTCAGCATAGCAGCAAGGAAAAAAAATCAGTCCATATGAAACAGAAACAACATAGCAGTGATCACACCAAAACCAGTCACCAAACAAGCAAGTTAAGTTCAGAAAGTAAACATGAACGGCGAAATTATCAGGCCTAGAGTCCTCTAACCACATCCTAGCTACCTAACAGCATATATTTTTATCTAACCTAACAATCAGAAATAATCACTAACTAACTAATAGTAACAGTAAAATTAATGAAAAAAAAGGAAATAAAGAAGCAGAGCAGGAGCAGAGGTAAGGGTAGGGAACCTGGGATGTAACAGAGCAGAATGGGAATTGGAATTTAGAGGGGAAGAGTGTAGGACTACCACCCAGAATAATGGCGGCGATGGGCTTGCGGCGGCGCTGAGATGGCAGAGCAGGGGCACCGAGATAGAGCAGGGGTGGAGAGAGAGCGATGGTTGGGCCAGGGGAGTGGAGTGGGAAAAGATGAGAGAGAAGAATGTGGCGACAATGGTAGGGGCCGCCGATGGTGATGGGTTGCCACGGCGGTTGATGGCGGACGGTGAGCAGAGAGAGAGGGGGAGAGATGGAAGTGAAAAGAGAGACGGTGAGAGCGAGAAAGCAAGGAAGCAAGAGAGGAAGATGACGGTGGTGGTCGGCGAAGAAGGGGTCGATGCCGGAAGGTGGTGGTTAGGGCAAAGCATGGGTGGCTATGGAGGTTGAGAGAAGAAGAGAGAGCATTGGGCCAGGGTTGAGTTGGGCCAGATAACTCTCGGGTTATAAGCCTGGCAACTGTGCAGCGCATCGACGCGTACGCGGTAGGTACGCATTCGTGTGCATTCCATTTTAAGCGTATGGACGCTGATAAACCCATATTTTGTGATATATTCTGTGCTTAGTTTGAGTGATTTATTCAGTCCTTCACCCACTTATTCATATTAATTACATAGTTTTACTTTCCCTTCCTTATTATGTGATGTATGTGAAAAACATGTTTCCTATGCTTTAAAATTAATTATTTTAATTACCTTTATTTCCATTCGATGCCATGATTAGTGTGTTGAGTAGTTTCAGATCTTCTAAGGCAGGAATGACTTAAAGGATGGAAAAGGAAACATACAAAAATGGAAGGAAATCATAAAATAGAGTTTTGGAGAAACTGGCATCCACGCGACCGCATGGACGACGCGGCCGCTTGCCAAGCGCGAAGAAGCAGTGATGCGGCCGCATGGCTGACGCAACCGCGCGCCTAACGAAGAACACCTATGACGCGGCCGCATGACTGACGCGACCGCGCGGCAAGGAAAACTCCAATTGACGCGACCGCGTGACCCACGCGGACGCGTGACAGAGGCCACGCACCAGAAATTGCAGAAAACGCTCATAGCGGATTCTGAAGCCCTTTTTGGCCCAAATCCAAGTCCAGAAGTCATAGACCAGAGGTTATGAAGTGGAGGAATGCATCCATTGAGGGAAGGCTGGCATATTTTAGTTACTTTCTATGATTTAGATCTAGTTTTGAGAGAGGTTCTCTCCTCTCTTTCTCTTAGGATTAGGATTAGGATTAGGATTTCAACTTCTTCATTACAGGTTCAATATTTCTTTTACTATTTAATTTCTCTTCTATTTTTGTTTACTCTGAAGCTTTTATTTGTGTTTGATTTATGTTGCCCAATTGGCTTATGAACTTTTCATGTTAGGATTATATATTATTGAGATGTTTTTTTAGATTTATGATTTCAATTTCTTATCCTTTTGGTCTTGGTTAAGAAATCAGTAACTCAGGAGTTATCTTAGCTTAACATAATTGATAACTGTTATCTTTGCTAATTGAACTGAACGTCAATAATCCCAACCTTTTCTTAGGAAATAAATAGGATTCGAAGGTCAAACTAATTAGTCCCTTGACTTTCCTTTGCTTTAGCAAAGGTTAACTGAGTGGAATTAAGATTCAACTTTCATTATTTTTGATAGGGATAACTAAGTCTGGACTTCCAATTTCTCATACCTTGCCAAAGGATTTACTTTACAGTTTTTATTTATTTTAATTGTCATTTAAATTAATTGCCATATTCACGCCTCATTCTTGAAACCCCAAATTTACAATCTCCATAACCAATAATAAGAACATACTTCCCTGTAATTCCTTGAGAAGACGACCCGAGGTTTAAATACTCGGTTATCAATTTTAAAGGGGTTTGTTACTTGTGACAACCAAAACGTTTGTATGAAAGGACTTTTGTTGGTTTAGAATCTATACTTACAACGCGACTTTATAAAATTCTTTACTAGCAAAAATTCTAACGTCAAAATGGCGCCGTTGCCAGGAAATTGCAAACGTGTGCCTTATTATTGGTTATTGTAAATATAAAAAAATATATATTTTTCTTTTACTTGTTTATTTGTTTCTCCTTTTTTCCCTTATTTCTGATAACTACTATGAATTCTCACCCCTCTCGCTTTGAGTTTGGTTCTAACTTTGTTGAAGGAAATAGAAACCACAGCAGGAATATGCATCAAGGTCAGACCAATCAAGGATGGATGGAGCCAAGAGGATCTAATCAACCCTTTAGGCAACAACACCCTCCAAGATATCATGGACAACGACCATTCTACAATGCATACCCAGCTGAAAGATTTGGTGGACCGCCTTGTAGCTACCAACAAGCCCCACCCTGTGCTCAGAGACCATCCTTCCAACACAGCCCCAATCCACCATACTCACAAGCTTCTTTTCACCATTCACTACTGATGACAAGTCATCATATACCCATTTTTCAAGCTAATTTCACTTGTTTTGTTAGCATTTATGCACTTTCTTGCATCCTAAGTAAGTGATTTGGAGTGAAAATGCATAACTTCTCTAAATGAAGCAACCACCATGAAATTAATGTTAAATCATGAGGTTTAAGCTAATTTTAATTGAATTTTAATTGATTTATAAGCCTCTTGAATTTAGTGATACTTGGAGTGGTTGTTTTGGTTTATTATAGGTGAAGAAAAGAAAAGAAAAGGAAAAGCGTGGCCTAAGAAGTGTAGCCCAAGGAAAGGAAAGTGTGGTCAAAGCAAGAGGAAGTGTGCCGCATGCAAAGGGGGAGGCAAACATTGCCCTCCACAAAGGCACACTGCCCTCTAGGAGGGCAACATAAGGGAACCAAGAAGAGAAGGCAATTCTGCCCTGCCCACTCCAAGGGCAGAGCACAATTTTGTGCCTTGGAACCAAGAGGAATAAAATGTTGCCCTGCCCTCCACAAGGGCAGTATCGGGCTCTCCAAGGAAGAAAATCAAAGGAAAAATGCCTATGATGCATGCCACAAGAATCGAACACGGAACAAGGAAGAAGCAAGGAACTAAGGTTGAGTGCCGTGCCAAGAAACCAAGGAAATTAATTGAGCGTGTGTCCCAGCCGTGTTTCGAACACGGGACATCAAAGTGGAAACATTGCCCTGCCCTCCGCGAGGGCAGGGCAGCATTTTGTTGATGCATGGATCTGGCGCACCAAGGCACCACTCTGGCGCACCAATTCTTGATCCTGGCAGCATTCTGCGCACCAAGGCACGATCCTGGCAGCACCAGCGTGCATCGCAGCTTGAATCTGGCAGCACCAAGCACGCACCGTGGCACATTTCTGGCGCACCAATTTTTCCTGCCCTACCCTCCGTGAGGGCAGGGCAGCGTTTTGCGCACCAAGACCGCACCAAGCAAGCACCAACACGCACCAAATCCTGCCCTGCCCTCCACAAAGGCAGGGCAGCCTCCTGGGAGCTATCATTTTGGGCCGAAAAATTCAATTAAAATTCCAATTGAATTCATTTCTTCACCAAATCAAAAGCCCATCCAAATCCCAAGATCCAAGAATAGAAAGTGTATAAATAGGAGTTAGTTTGATGTAATTAGGACCTTTACCTTTGACTTTTGAACCTTTGACATTTACCTTTTACTTGATTTTGAATTCTGCAACTTCTCTTGGTGACTTCACTGAGATTTCAGAGAATTGGGGAGGAGAATTGATCTTTCTTCTTCCTCGTTCTTGCTGGAGCACTTTTACTTTTCTTGTTTTGAGTTTTGGGTGTGAAGAGTTGAGGAAATTCTGTCTCAACCTCCATTCAAAATCTCTTTAATTCCTTTCTGCACAATTAAATTCAATTCCAATTTCCTTTACTGCTTCTTCTTCAATTTCTTGTCAATTGCTTTGAGTACTTGGATCTAGGAAGGTAATTGAGATCTAGGCTCTGCTACCTAGTCTCTTGAGCCCTGAGATCCCAATTTACTTTTGGTTCTTCTGTGAACCTTGCTACACTTTAATTTCAATTTCTGTTTGAATCCTCACTGCTTCCAATTAAATTTGCTGCTCTATTAATTGTTACAATTTACTTTCTCTTTGTTTAGATTCTGCAATCCCAGTCCTCAAACCCCTTTTATATTCAAGCAATTTACATTTCTTGCACTTTAAGTTTTTGCAATTTACATTTCTTGCACTTTAAGTTTCAGTCATTTACTTTCTTGTTCTTTAAGATTCAGCAAGTTTATTTTCCTGTTCTTTAGTTTACTGCAAATTCCCCCTCTCCCTTTACTTTCCAAGCAATTTATCTTCTGCTAAATACAACCCACTCAACCAAAACTTGATTCGCTTGACTAAATCAACCACTAAACTAAAATTGCTCAATCCTTCAATCCCTGTGGGATCGACCTCACTCATGTGAGTTATTATTACTTGATGCGACCCGGTACACTTGCCGGTGAGTTTTGTGTCGGATCGTTTTCCGCACATCAAGTTTTTGGCGCCGTTGCCGGGGATTGAAATAGATTGACAATGATTAAGTGAAGTGGAGGTCTAGATTAAGCACTTTTTTTTCTGTTATTCTAATTCCTACTAACACACTAACTGTTTGAATTTTTGCTTAAACTAACTAAAACCTCATTCTAGCAATAGATTGAAGTTTTATTGATTTTCTGGATCTGTGTGTTTATTGCTGTGTTTTTGTATGTCAGGTACAGGAAGATCTACCCCTGTTCTCTCTGAAATTGACCAAAGAACTCTTCGAAGAATAAGAAGAGCTGAAAGAGGAAAGAACGTTATTGGAGAGGAAGAATCTGAGGAGGAATTCCAAGAAATGGAAGGAGATACCTCAAATCCCAATCAACCAGAAGGAGGAGCCAATAATAACCAACATCAACGAAGAGTCTTGGCTTCATACACATTTGCAAATGCTAGACATTGTGGGAGTAGCATTCTTCCCCCCAATGTCAATGCAAACAACTTAGAATTAAAGCCACAACTCATCACTTTGGTTCAAAACAACTGTTCCTTTGGAGGAGGACCATTGGAGGATCCAAATCAACACCTATCCACCTTCTTGAGGATTTGTGACACTGTTAAAACCAATGGTGTGCCTCCTGACAGTTACAAGTTGTTGCTCTTCCCATTTTCCCTCAGAGACAAAGCCCCTCAATGGCTAGAAACGTTCCCAAAGGAAAGCATCAACACTTGGGATGATTTGGTGAGCAAGTTCCTTGCCAAATTCTATCCCCCTCAAAGAATCATAAGATTGAAGACTTCAAATGGAGGCTGAGAATTTATATGAAGCATGGGAAAGATATAAAGCTCTATTGAGAAAGTGTCCACCAGAAATGTTTACTGAATGGGATAAGTTGCAAAACTTCTATGAAGGACTTACTCTAAAGGCTCAAGAAGCACTTGATCACTCAGCTGGAGGATCTTTGCAACTCATGAAAACTACAGAGGAAGCTCAAAACCTCATTGATATGGTGGCCAACAACCAATATTTCTTTGCTCATCAAAGACAACGCCAACCATCACAGAGAAGAGGAGTAATGGAGTTGGAAGGAGTGGATTCAATTTTAGCTCAAAACAAGATGATGCAACAGCAGATCCAACAACAGTTTGAGCAAATGGCCAAAAGAATTGATGGCTTGCAAGTGGCAGCAGTCAGCACCACAGGCCAACCATCAACCACATGGGTGCAAAGTGAAGAAGCTCAAGAGGAGTGGTGCACGAAATTGTGATCACTACTTTGTCCATATTCAAATAATCCCCGGTAATGGCTCCAAAGACTTGGTGCTCAATACCATGGCATAAACACAACTTCGCACAACTAACCAGCAAGTGCACTGGGTCGTCCAAGTAATACCTTACGTGAGTAAGGGTCGATCCCACGGAGATTGTTGCTATGAAGCAAGCTATGGTCACCTTGTAAATCTCAGTCAGGCAGACTTAAATGGGTATAGTGATAAACGAATAAAGCATAAAGATAAAGATAGAGATACTTATGTATATCATTGGTGGGAGCTTCAGATAAGCGAATGAAGATGCCTTCCCTTCCGTCTCTCTGCTTTCCTACAGTCTTCATCCAATCCTTCTTACTCCTTTCCATGGCAAGCTCGTGTAGGGTTTCACCGTTGTCAATGGCTACCTCCCATCCTCTCAGTGAAAATGTTCCCATGCTCTGTCACAGCATATGGCTAATCAGCTGTCAGTTCTCGGTCAGGCCGGAATAAAATCCATCGATCCTTTTGCGTCTGTCACTAACGCCCCGCCTGCTAGGAGTTTGAAGCACGTCACAGTCATTCAATCATTGAATCCTACTCAGAATACCACAGACAAGGTTAGACCTTCCGGATTCTCTTGAATGCCGCCATCAGTTCTCGCCTATACCACGAAGACTCTGATCTCACGGAATGGCTGGCTCGTTTGTCAGGCGAGCACTCGGTTGTCAGGCGATCAACCATGCATCGTGTTATCAGGAATCCAAGAGATATTCACTAGAGCTTTGATTGCTTGTAGAACAAGAGTGGTTGTCAGTCACTTTGTTCATGAGTGAGAATGATGATGAGTGTCACGGATCATCACCTTCATCAAGTTGAAGAACAAGTGATATCTTGGACAAAGAACAAGCGGAATTGAATAGAAGAACAATAGTAATTGCATTAATACTCGAGGTACAGCAGAGCTCCACACTTTAATCTATGGTGTGTAGAAACTCCACCGTTGAAAATACATAAGAACAAGGTCTAGGCATGGCCGAATGGCCAGCCTTCCAAATGATCTAAGATAGCATAAAACTCAAAGATAGCTACCAAGATTCCTAGATGAAAATACAATAGTAAAAGGTCCTACTTATAGAAAACTAGTAGCCTAGGGTGTACAGAGATGAGTAAATGACATAAAAATCCACTTCAGGGCCCACTTGGTGTGTGCTTGGGCTGAGCAATGAAGCATTTTCGTGTAGAGACTCTTCTTGGAGTTAAACGCCAGCTTTTATGCCAGTTTGGGCATTTAACTCCCATTTTGGTGCCAGTTCCGGCGTTTAACGCTGAAATTTCTTGAGGTGACTTTGAACGCCGGTTTGGGCCATCAAATCTTGGGCAAAGTATGGACTATCATATATTGCTGGAAAGCCCAGGATGTCTACTTTCCAACGCCGTTGAGAGCGCGCCAATTGGGCTTCTGTAGCTCCAGAAAATCTACTTCGAGTGCAGGGAGGTCAGAATCCAACAGCATCTGCAGTCCTTTTGAGTCTCTGGATCAGATTTTTGCTCAGAACCTTCAATTTCAGCCAGAAAATACCTGAAATCACAGAAAAACACACAAACTCATAGTAAAGTCCAGAAAAGTGAATTTTAATTAAAAACTAATAAAAATATACTAAAAACTAACTAGATCATACTAAAAACATACTAAAAACAATGCCAAAAAGCGTACAAATTATCCGCTCATCACAACACCAAACTTAAATTGTTGCTTGTCCCCAAGCAACTGAAGATCAAATAAGATAAAAAGAAGAGAATATGCAATGAACTCCAAAAACATCTATGAAGATCAGTATTAATTAGATGAGCGGGGCTTTTAGCTTTTTGCCTCTGAATAGTTTTGGCATCTCACTTTATCATTTGGAATTCAGAATGATTGGCTTCTTTAGGAATTCAGAATCCAGATAGTGTTATTGATTCTCCTAGTTAAGTATGATGATTCTTGAACACAGCTACTTATTGAGTCTTGGCTGTGGCCCAAAGCACTCTGTCTTCCAGTATTACCACCGGATACATACATGCCACAGACACATAATTGGGTGAACCTTTTCAGATTGTGACTCAGCTTTGCTAAAGTCCCCAATTAGAGGTGTCCAGGGTTCTTAAGCACACTCTTATTGCCTTGGATCACAACTTTATTTCTTTCTTTTCTTTTCTTTTCTTTTTTTTTCGGTTTTTTTTTCGCTTGCTTTCTCCCTATTTTTTTTTTTTTTGTATTCACTGCTTTTTCTTGCTTCAAGAATCATTTTTATGATTTTTCAGATCCTCAGTAACATGTCTCCTTTTTCATCATTCTTTCAAGAGCCAACATTCATGAACCACAAATTCAAAAGACATATGCACTGTTTAAGCATACATTCAGAAGACAAAAGTGTTGCCACCACATCAAAATAATTAAACTGTTATAAAATTCAAAATTCATGCAATTCTTCTCCTTTTCAATTAGGAACATTGTTTGTTTAAGAAAGGTGATGGATTCATAGGACATTCATAACTTTAAGGCATAGACTCTAAGACACTAATGATCATAAGACACAAACATAGATAAACATAAGCACTAAATTTCGAAAAACAGAAAATTAAAGAACAAGGAGATTAAAGAACGGGTCCACCTTAGTGATGGCGGCTTGTTCTTCCTTTTGAAGGTCTTATGGAGTGCTTGAGCTCCTCAATGTCTCTTCCTTGTCTTTGTTGCTCCTCTCTCATGATTCTTTGATCTTTTCTAATTTCATGGAGGAGGATGGAATGTTCTTGATGCTCCACCCTTAGTTGTCCCATGTTGGAACTCAATTCTCCTAGGGAGGTGTTTACTTGCTCCCAATAGTCTTGTGGAGGAAAGTGCATCCCTTGAGGTATCTCAGGGATCTCATGATGAGAGGGGTCTCTTGTTTGCTCCATCCTTTTCTTGGTGATGGGCTTGTCCTCATCAATGGGGATATCTCCTTCTATGTCAACTCCAACTGAATAACAGAGGTGACAAATGAGATGAGGAAAGGCTAGCCTTGCCAAGGTGGAAGGCTTGTCCGCCACTTTATAGAGCTCTTGGGCTATAACCTCATGAACTTCCACTTCTTCTCCAATCATGATGCTATGAATCATGACGGCCCGGTCTAGAGTAACTTCGGACCGGTTGCTAGTGGGAATGATTGAGCGTTGGATAAACTCCAACCATCCTCTAGCCATGGGCTTGAGGTCATGCCTTCTCAATTGAACCGGCTTGCCTCTTGAATCTCTCTTCCATTGTGCGCCCTCTTCACATATGACTGTGAGGACTTGGTCCAACCTTTGATGAAAATTGACCCTTCTAGTGTAAGGATGTTCATCTCCTTGCATTATGGGCAAGTTGAATGCTAACCTTACATTTTCCGGACTAAAATCCAAGTATTTCCCCCAAACCATTGTAAGATAATTCTTTGGATCCGGGTTCACACTTTGATCATGGTTCTTGGTGATCCATGCATTGGCATAGAACTCTTGAACCATCAAGATTCCGACTTGTCGAATGGGGTTGGTAAGCACTTCCCAACCTCTTCTTCGGATCTCCAGATATTCACCCTTTTTGAGTGAAAAGGGGACCTCGGAGATCACCTTCTTCAAGGCCACAACTTCATAGAAGTGGTCTTGATGCACCCTTGAGATGAATCTATCCATCTCCCATGACTCGGAGGTGGAAGCTTTTGCCTTCCCTTTCCTCTTTCTAGAGGTTTCTCCGGCCTTGGATGCCATAAATGGTTATGGAAAAACGAAAAAGCAACGCTTTTACCACACCAAACTTAAATGTTTGCTCGTCCTCGAGCAAAAGAAGAAAGAAGAGAGTAGAAGAAGAAGAAATGAGGAAGAAGGGAATGGCTTGGTGTATTCGGCCAAAGAGGGGGAGAAGTGGTTTTAAGGTTGTGTGAAAATGAAGGAGTGAAGAAGGGTATTTATAGGAGAGAGGGGAGATGGGGTTCGGCCATTATGGGTGGGTGTGGGAGGGAAAGTGGTTTGAATTTGAAGGGTGAGGTTGGTGGGGTTTTATGAAGGATGGATGTGAGTGGTGAAGAGAAGGATGGGATTTGATAGGTGAAAGGGTTTTGGGGAAGAGGTAATGAGGTGATTGGTGAATGGGGGAAGAAGAGAGAGAGTGGTGGTGGGGTAGGTGGGGATCCTGTGGGGTCCACAGATCCTGTGGTGTCAAGGAAAAGTCATCCCTGCACCAAATGTTGCTCAAAATCACGTTTTGAGCCATTTCTGGCGTTAAACGCCGGGCTGGTGCCCATTCCTGGCGTTTAACGCCAGGTTCTTGCCCTTTTCTGGCGTTTAACGCCAGTCTGGTGCCCCTTTCTGGCGTTAAACGCCCAGAATGGTGCCAGGCTGGGCGTTAAACGCCCAACTGCTAGCTTCACTGGCGTTTAAACGCCAGTGAATTCTTCCTCCAGGGTGTGCTGTTTTTCTTTCTGTTTTTCATTCTGTTTTTGCTTTTTCAATGGATTTTGTGACTTCTTATGATCATCAACCTACAAAAAACATAAAATAACAAAGAGAAATATATAAAATATAATCATTGGGTTGCCTCCCAACAAGCGCTTCTTTAATGTCAGTAGCTTGACAGAGGGCTCTTATGGAGCCTCACAGATACTCAGAGCAATGTTGGACCCTCCCAACACCAAACTTAGAGTTTGACTGTGGGGGCTCTATTTGTCTCTGATTTGAGAGAAGCTCTTCATGCTTCTTCTCCATGGTGACAGAGGGATATCCTTGAGCCTTAAATACCAAGGATTCTTCATTCACTTGAATGATCAGTTCACCTCCATCAACCTCAATCACAGCCTTTGCTGTGGCTAGGAAGGGTCTGCCAAGGATGATGGATTCATCCATGCACTTCCCAGTCTCTAGGACTATGAAATCAGTAGGGATGTAATGGTCTTCAATTTTTACCAAAACATTCTCTACAAGTCCATGAGCTTGTTTTCTTGAGTTGTCTGCCATCTCTAGTGAGATTTTTGCAGCTTGTACCTCAAAGATCCCTAGCTTCTCCATTACAAAGAGAGGCATGAGGTTCACACTTGACCCTAAGTCACACAGAGCCTTCTTGAAGGTCATGGTGCCTATGGTGCAAGGTATTGAAAACTTCCCAGGATCTTGTCTCTTTTGAGGTAATTTCTGCCTAGACAAGTCATCCAGTTCTTTGGTGAGCAAAGGAGGTTCATCCTCCCAAGTCTCATTTCCAAATAACTTGTCATTTAGCTTCATGATTGCTCCAAGGTATTTAGCAACTTGCTCTTCAATGACATACTCATCCTCTTCAGAGGAAGAATACTCATCAGAGCTCATGAAAGGCAGAAGTAAGTCCAGTGGAATCTCTATGGTCTCATTTTGAGCTTCAGATTCCCATGGTTCCTCATTGGGGAACTCAGAGGAGGTCAGTGCACGCCCACTGAGGTCTTCCTCAGTGGCGTTCTCCTCCTCTCTTTCCTCTCCAGATTCGGCCATGGTTATGGCTTTGCACTCTCCTTTTGGATTTTCTTCTGTATTGCTTGGAAGAGTACTTGGAGGGAGTTCAGTAATTTTCTTGCTCAGCTGTCCCACTTGTGCCTCCAAATTCCTAATGGAGGACCTTGTTTCAGTCATGAAACTTTGAGTGGTTTTGATTAGATCAGAGACCATGGTTGCTAAGTCAGAGGGGTTCTGCTTAGAATTCTCTGTCTGTTGCTGAGAAGATGATGGAAAAGGCTTGCCATTGCTAAACCTGTTTCTTCCACCATTGTTGTTATTGAAACCTTGTTGAGGTCTCTCTTGATTCTTCCATGAGAAATTTGGGTGATTTCTCCATGAAGAATTATAGGTGTTTCCATAGGGTTCTCCTAGGTAATTCACCTCTTCCATTGAAGGGTTCTCAGGATCATAAGCTTCTTCCTCAGATGAAGCATCCTTAGTACTGCTTGGTGCATTTTGCATTCCAGACAGACTTTGAGAAATCAAATTGACTTGTTGAGTCAATATCTTGTCCTGAGCCAGTGTGGCATTCAGAGTATCAATCTCAAGAACTCCTTTCTTCTGACTTGTTCCATTGTTCACAGGATTCCTTTCAGAAGTATACATGAATTGGTTATTTATAACCATTTCAATGAGCTCTTGAGCCTCTGTAGGCGTCTTCTTCAGATGAAGAGATCCTCCAGCAGAGCTATCCAAAGACATCTTGGATAGTTCAGAGAGACCATCATAGAAAATACCTATGATGCTCCATTCAGAAAGCATGTCTGAGGGACATTTTCTGATTAATTGTTTGTATCTTTCCCAAGCTTCATAGAGGGATTCTCCATCCTTCTGTCTGAAGGTTTGGACTTCCACTCTAAGCTTACTCCATTTTTGAGGTGGAAAGAACTTTGCCAAGAAGGCATTGACTAGCTTTTCCCAAGAGTCCAGGCTATCTTTAGGTTGTGAGTCTAACCATATTCTAGCTCTATCTCTTACAGCAAAAGGGAATAGCATCAGTCTGTAGACCTCAGGGTCAACCCCATTAGTCTTGACTGTGTCACAGATTTGCAAGAACTCGGCTAAAAACTGATGAGGATCTTCCATTGGAAGTCCATGGAACTTGCAATTCTGTTGCATTAGAGAAACTAATTGAGGCTTAAGCTCAAAGTTGTTTGCTCCAATGGCAGGGATAGAGATGCTTCTCCCAAAGATATTGGGAGTAGGTGCAGTAAAGTCACCCAGCACCTTCCTTGCATTGTTGGCATTGTTGTTGTTTTCGGCTGCCATGGGTTCTTCTTCTTTGAAGAATTCGGTCAGGTCCTCAACAGAGAGTTGCGCCTTAGCTTCTCTTAGCTTTCGCTTCAAGGTCTTTTCAGGTTCAGGGTCAGCTTCAACAAGAATGCCTTTGTCCTTGCTCCTGCTCATATGAAAGAGAAGAGAACAAGAAAATGTGGAATCCTCTATGTCACAGTATAGAGATTCCTTGAGGTGTCAGAGGAAAAGAAAAATAGAAGAAAGAAGAAGGAGAATTCGAACTTGATCAGATGGAGTTTGAATTGTGCATTAAGAAGGAGTGATACTCCATAAATAGAAGATGTGAAAACAATTTTAAGAGATATGTTTTGAAAACAATTTTTAAAAGATTTGATTTTAAAAATTGATGACTTGCCTAACAAGAAAAGATATGATTCAAACATTAAACCTCTCTCAACAGAAAAGGCAACAAACTTGAGATGTTCAATCAAATCTTTAATTGTTAGTAAGTATCTTTGAAAAAGGAAAGAAATTGATTTTGAAAACAATTGATTGAAAGGATATGATTTGAAAAAGATTTGATTTTGAAAAACTTTGAAAACTAAAAAAAAATTGATTTTGAAAACAAAATCTTCCCCCTTGTGCCATCCTGGCGTTAAACGCCCAGAATGGTATCCATTCTGGTGTTTAACGCCCAAAATGCTACCTTTTGGGCGTTAAACGCCCAACCAGGTACCCTGGCTGGCGTTTAAACGCCAGTCTGTCCTTCTTCACTGGGCGTTTTGAACGCCCAGCTTTTTCTGTATAATTCCTCTGCAGTATGTTCTGAATCTTCAATTCTTTGTATTATTGACTTGAAAAGACACAAATTAAAAATATTTTTGGATTTTTAATAATCAAAATACAACAAGAATCAAATAACAATGCATGCAAGACACCAAACTTAGCAGTTTGTGTACTACTGACACTATATGAGACACATAAACACTCAAGTCAAAAGAATTCAAAGATCAGAGTAAGAAATCATCAAGAATTACTTGAAGATCCTTAAGACACATGAATGAATGTATGCAATTGACACCAAACTTAAGATGAGACACTAGACTCAAGCAAGAAACATCAAATATTTTTGGTTTTTATGATTTTGTGAATTTTTTTGTGATTTTCGAAAATTAAGTGGAAAAAGATATCAAAATTCTTAATGAGAATTCCAGGAATCAGTGCAATGCTAGTCTAAGACTCCGGTCCAGGAATTAGACATGGCTTCACAGCCAGCCAAGCTTTCAAAGAAAGCTTCGGTCCAAAACACTAGACATGGCCAAAGGCCAGCCAAGCCTTAGCAGATCACTGCTCCAAAAGCAAGATTGATAAAAAATCAACAAGCTTCTGTGATGATAAGTTGAAACCTCGGTCCAATGAGATTAGACATGGCTTCTCAGCCAGCCAGATTTCAACAGATCATCATGAAACTCTAGAATTCATCTTCAAGAATTTCGAAAAAAATAAATACCTAATCTAAGCAACAAGATGAACCGTCAGTTGTCCATACACAAACAATCCCCGGCAACGGCGCCAAAAACTTGGTGCACGAAATTGTGATCACTACTTTGTCCATATTCAAATAATCCCCGGTAATGGCTCCAAAGACTTGGTGCTCAATACCATGGCATAAACACAACTTCACACAACTAACCAGCAAGTGCACTGGGTCGTCCAAGTAATACCTTACGTGAGTAAGGGTCGATCCCACGGAGATTGTTGCTATGAAGCAAGCTATGGTCACCTTGTAAATCTCAGTCAGGCAGACTCAAATGGGTATAGTGATAAACGAATAAAGCATAAAGATAAAGATAGAGATACTTATGTATATCATTGGTGGGAGCTTCAGATAAGCGAATGAAGATGCCTTCCCTTCCGTCTCTCTGCTTTCCTACAGTCTTCATCCAATCCTTCTTACTCCTTTCCATGGCAAGCTCGTGTAGGGTTTCACCGTTGTCAATGGCTACCTCCCATCCTCTCAGTGAAAATGTTCCCATGCTCTGTCACAGCATATGGCTAATCAGCTGTCGGTTCTCGGTCAGGCCGGAATAAAATCCATCGATCCTTTTGCGTCTGTCACTAACGCCCCGCCTGCTAGGAGTTTGAAGCACGTCACAGTCATTCAATCATTGAATCCTACTCAGAATACCACAGACAAGGTTAGACCTTCTGGATTCTCTTGAATGCCGCCATCAGTTCTCGCCTATACCACGAAGACTCTGATCTCACGGAATGGCTGGCTCGTTTGTCAGGCGAGCACTCGGTTGTCAGGCGATCAACCATGCATCGTGTTATCAGGAATCCAAGAGATATTCACTAGAGCTTTGATTGCTTGTAGAACAAGAGTGGTTGTCAGTCACTTTGTTCATGAGTGAGAATGATGATGAGTGTCACGGATCATCACCTTCATCAAGTTGAAGAACAAGTGATATCTTGGACAAAGAACAAGCGGAATTGAATAGAAGAACAATAGTAATTACATTAATACTCGAGGTACAGCAGAGCTCCACACCTTAATCTATGGTGTGTAGAAACTCCACCGTTGAAAATACATAAGAACAAGGTCTAGGCATGGCCGAATGGCCAGCCTCCCAAATGATCTAAGATAGCATAAAACTCAAAGATAGCTACCAAGATTCCTAGATGAAAATACAATAGTAAAAGGTCCTACTTATAGAAAACTAGTAGCCTAGGGTGTACAGAGATGAGTAAATGACATAAAAATCCACTTCAGGGCCCACTTGGTGTGTGCTTGGGCTGAGCAATGAAGAATTTTCGTGTAGAGACTCTTCTTGGAGTTAAACGCCAGCTTTTATGCCAGTTTGGGCGTTTAACTCCCATTTTGGTGCCAGTTCCAGCGTTTAACGCTGGAATTTCTTGAGGTGACTTTGAACGCCGGTTTGGGCCATCAAATCTTGGGCAAAGTATAGACTATCATATATTGCTGGAAAGCCCAGGATGTCTACTTTCCAACGCCGTTGAGAGCGCGCCAATTGGGCTTCTGTAGCTCCAGAAAATCCACTTCGAGTGCAGGGAGGTCAGAATCCAACAGCATCTGCAGTCCTTTTGAGTCTCTGGATCAGATTTTTGCTCAGAACCTTCAATTTCAGCCAGAAAATACCTGAAATCACAGAAAAACACACAAACTCATAGTAAAGTCCAGAAAAGTGAATTTTAATTAAAAACTAATAAAAATATACTAAAAACTAACTAGATCATACTAAAAACATACTAAAAACAATGCCAAAAAGCGTACAAATTATCCGCTCATCAAGGAGCAACAGCAAGAGCAAGTCCAATACATGCACAACCAAAATCCTGGAACAAATGAAGTCTATGGGGATACTTACAATCCATCTTGGAAAAACCATCCCAACCTCAGATGGGGAGACAACCATAATCAAAACCAACAACCATGGCAAAGAAACACAAGTCAGAACAATTGGAAAAACACAAACCACAACCCCCAGTCAAACACTAACCAAAATACATACAGAAAACCACAAAATAACTACCCCAACTCTAACCATTATCCACCTAATAACCACTCAACAAATCAAAACACTTATCATCATCCATCAACACCCCAAAACCAACCAATCTCCCAAGACTCTCAGAGGATCACTAACTTAGAGTTGCTCATGGAGAAAATGATGAAGAACCAAGAACTGACAACAAAGAACCAAGAAGCTTCCATGAAGAACCTAGAGAGGCAGATTGGACAAATCTCCAAACAGATTTCTGTTGAAATGCCATCAAGTTCACTACCTAGTGATACCATTCCCAACCCAAAGGAAGAATGCAAGGTCGTGCAACTAAGAAGTGGAAAAGTGTTATTGGATGGTAACCAAGGGACAACCAAACACAGTGACAATGAGCCAACAAAGAATGATGAAGCCACCAACAAGGACATGATAAGCAAGGATGTCCCAGAAAAACTCACAGAAGGAGACAACAAACCACAGAATTTGAAGAAAGGAAAGCAAATCATGGAAGAACCAATTTCAAAACAGCATCAAGTGGAGAAGAGCTCAACACCACCACTGCCTATTCACAGAGATTCCACAAAGAAACAAAGGATCAGCACTTCCACAAATTTCTTGAGACTTTCAAGAAGCTGGAAATCAACATACCTTTGGCTGAGGCATTAGAGCAAATGCCCCTGTATGCCAAGTTCTTGAAAGAGCTCATCAACAAGAAGAGAAGTTGGAATGAAAAGGAGACTGTGATGCTTAGTGAAGAATGCAGTGCACTCATCAAAAGGGACTCCCTCCCAAGCTTGAAGATCCTGGAGGTTTCTTCCTACCCTGCACTATTGGAAACCTATTCATTAACAAGGGGATGTGTGACTTAGGAGCAAGCATAAATCTAATTCCATCTTCTTTAGTGAAAAAGCTTGGCATAGAGGAGGTGAAACCAATACAGATATCCTTGGAATTGGTGGATCAATCAGTAGTGTATCCCAAAGGGCTGATTGAGAACCTTTTAGTTAAGGTTGACAAGTTCATCTATCCGGCAGATTTTGTGATCTTGGATTCTTCAGAAAAGGGAAATGACTCCATAATACTTGGTCGACCATTTTTGGCCACTGCTAGAGCCATTGTGGATATAGAACAGGGAGAGTTAACCCTCAGGATGCATGAGGAGAGCATCATCTTGAAAGTCTTTCCAGAATTACAAAGGGATGAAGAAACAAGCAAAACAAGTGGTGATCTCCTTCCAAAGCAATCAACTGACAAGGCAGTAGAACAGAAAAATAAGCAGATGCAAGAAGAAAAAGGAATTCAAAAGGAAGCAGGGGTGATAAACAAGAAGGAAGGTATCACAAATCAAGTCACTGTCAAGAAAGAAAGATCAACAAGAAAGAAAAAGATAAAGAGCAAGAAAAAGGGCTGCAAGGGGTGGAAGAATAAGAAAATCCCAACTGAAGGATTTGCCAAAGGTGATGAGGTGCAACTAGTGTATCAACAGCTGGGAACACAAGATTATTACACTGTCAACCAAGTACTCTCTCTTGAGCACATTGAAATTGAGCATCAAGGCACACAGAGAAAGCTTACAGTGAGAGGTGACAAGTTGAGACATCACCAACATCAACCACCCTAAAGGGAGTCCAATGTCAAGCTAGTGACAATAAAAGAGCGCTTGTTGGGAGGCAACCCAACCTGAGGTAGTTTTCTTTTCATAGCTTTTTCAATAAAAATGTTGAATAATTTGGTCTGGATTGCTGATGAGCGGATAATTTGTACACTTTTTGGCATTGTTTTCAGTATGTTTTTAGTAGTTTTAGTTGAGTTCTTAGTATATTTTTATTAGTTTTTAGTTAAAATTCACTTTTCTGGACTTTACTATGAGTTTGTGTGTTTTTCTGTGATTTCAGGTATTTTCTGGCTGAAATTGAGGGATCTGAGCAAAAATCTGATTCAGAGACTGAAAAGGACTGCAGATGCTGTTGGATTCTGACCTCCCTGCACTCGAAGTGGATTTTCTGGAGCTACAGAAGCCCAATTGGCGCGCTCTCAACGGCGTTGGAAATTAGACATCCTGGGCTTTCCAGAAATATATGATAGTCCATACTTTGCCCAATATTTGATGGCCCAAACCGGCGTTCAAAGTCACCTACAGAAATTCCAGCGTTAAACGCCGGAACTGGCACCTAAATGGGAGTTAAACGCCCAAACTGGCACCAAAGCTGGCGTTTAACTCCAAGGAGAGTCTCTACACGAAAATGCTTCATTGCTCAGCCCAAGCACACACCAAGTGGGCCCGGAAGTGGATTTTTATGTCATTTACTCATCTCTGTACACCTTAGGCTACTAGTTTTCTATAAGTAGGACCTTTTACTATTGTATTTGACATCTTGAGATCTTTGAATCTTTTGATCACTAGGAGGCTGGCCTCACGGCCATGCCTAGACCTTGTTCTTATGTATTTTCAACGGTGGAGTTTCTACACACCATAGATTAAGGTGTGGAGCTCTGCTGTACCTCGAGTATTAATGCAATTACTATTGTTCTTCTATTCAATTCCGCTTGTTCTTGTTCCAAGATATCACCTGTTCTTCAACTTGATGAATATGATGATCCGTGACACTCATCATTATTCTCACTTATGAACAAAGTGACTGACAACCACTCTTGTTCTACAAGCATATGAGGCTTAGTGAATATCTCTTGGATTCCTGATACACGATGCATGGTTGATCGCCTGACAACCGAGTGCTCGCCTGACAAACGAGCCAGCCATTCCGTGAGATCAGAGTCTTCGTGGTATAGGCGAGAACTAATGGCGGCATTCAAGAGAATCCGGAAGGTCTAACCTTGTCTGTGGTATTCTGAGTAGGATTCAATGATTGAATGACTGTGACGTGCTTCAAACTCCTAGCAGGCGGGGCGTTAGTGACAGACGCAAAAGGATTGATGGATTTTATTCCGGCCTGACCGAGAACCGACAGCTGATTAGCCATATGCTGTGACAGAGCATGGGAACATTTTCACTGAGAGGATGGGAGGTAGCCACTGACAACGGTGAAACCCTACATGAGCTTGCCATGGAAAGGAGTAAGAAGGATTGAATGAAGACAGTAGGAAAGCAGAGAGACGGAAGGGAAGGCATCTTCATTCGCTTATCTGAAGCTCTCATCAACGATATACATAAGTATCTCTATCTTTATCTTTATGCTTTATTCGTTTATCACTATACCCATTTGAGTCTGCCTGACTGAGATTTACAAGGTGACCATAGCTTGCTTCATACCAACAATCTCCGTGGGATCGACCCTTACTCACGTAAGGTATTACTTGGACGACCCAGTGCACTTGCTGGTTAGTTGTGCGAAGTTGTAGTGATCACGATTTCGCCCACCAAGTTTTTGGCACCGTTGCCGGGGATTGTTCTTGAGTATGGACAACTGACGGTTCATCTTGTTGCTTAGATTAGGTATTTTTTTTTCAGAGTTCTTAAGAATGAATTCTAGTGTTTCATGATGATCTGTTGAAACCTGGCTGGCTGAGAAGCCATGTCTAATCTTATTGGACCGAGGTTTCAACTAATCATCACAATAGCTTGTTGATCTCTATCAATCTTGTTATTGGAGCAATGATCTGCTAAGGTTTGGCTGGCCATTGGCCATGTCTAGTGTTTTGGACCGAAGCTTTCTTTGAAAGCTTGGCTGGCTGTGAAGCCATGTCTAATTCCTGGACCGGAGTCTTAGACTAGCATTGCAATGATTCCTGGAAATTCAAATTGAGAATTCTGAAACCTTTATTTTTTGTTTTCACATAGTTTTCGAAAAAAGCACAAAAAATTTTTAAAATCATAAAAACCAAAAATACTTTATGTTTCTTGTTTGAGTCTAGTGTCTAATCTTAAGTTTGGTGTCTTGCGTGCCTTGTTTATTTGATCTTGGTTCTATTTTCAAGTCAATAGTACAGGGGACTGAAGATTCAGAACATGCAGCAGAGGAATTACACAGAAAAACTGGGCGTTCAAAACGCCCAGTGAAGAAGGACAGACTGGCGTTTAAACGCCAGCCAGGGTACCTGGTTGGGCGTTTAACGCCCAAAAAGGTAGCATTTTGGGCGTTAAACGCCAGAATGGATACCATTCTGGGCGTTTAACGCCAGGATGGCACAAGGGGGAAGATTTTGTTTTCAAATCAATTTTTTTTCAAGTTTTCAAAGTTTTTCAAAATCAAATCTTTTTCAAATCATATCTTTTCAATCAAATGTTTTCAAAATTAATTTCTTTCCTTTTTCAAAGATACTTACTAACAATTAATGATTTGATTGAACATCTTAAGTATGTTGCCTTTTCTGTTGAGAAAGGTTTAATGTTTGAATCATATCTTTTCTTGTTAGGCAAGTCATTAATTTTTAAAATCAAATCTTTTCAAATTGTTTTAAATCAAATCTTTTTAAATTATTTTCAAATCATATCTTCTAAATCACATCTTTTTAAACCATAACTTTTCAATCATATCTTTTTAATCACATCTTTTTCAAAATAAATTTTCAATCAAATCTTTTTAATTTCTAATTTCAAAATTTTTTCAAAATCACTTGATTTCTTTTCCACTTTGAGTTTTCGAAAATTATCAATCAATTTTTCAAAATGTTTTCAAAATCTCTTTGATTAATTTTCGAAAACTCTCTTCCCCTCTTCTCACATCCTTCTATTTATGGAGTATCACTCCTTCTTAATGCACAATTCGAACTCTATCTGATCAAGTTCGAATTCTCCTTCTTCTTCTTCTATTTTTCTTTTCCTCTGACACCTCAAGGAATCTCTATACTGTGACATAGAGGATTCCACATTTTCTTGTTCTCTTCTCTTTCATATGCAGGAGAGACAAAGGCATTCTTGTTGAAGCTGACCCTGAACCTGAAAGGACCTTGAAGCGAAAGCTAAGAGAAGCTAAGGCACAACTCTCTGTTGAGGACCTAACCGAATTCTTCAAGAAGAAGAACCCATGGCAGCCGAAACAACAACATGCCAACAATGCAGGAAGGTGCTGGGTGACTTTACTGCACCTACTCCCGACTTCTATGGGAGAAGCATCTCTATCCCTGCCATTGGAGCAAACAACTTTGAGCTTAAGCCTCAATTAGTTTCTCTAATGCAACAGAATTGCAAGTTCCATGGACTTCCATTGGAAGATCCTCATCAGTTTTTAGCTGAATTCTTGCAAATCTGTGACACAGTCAAGACTAATGGGGTTGACCCTGAGGTCTACAGACTGATGCTATTCCCTTTTGCTGTAAGAGACAGAGCTAGAATATGGTTTGACTCTCAACCTAAAGAAAGCATGGACTCTTGGGAAAAGCTAGTCAATGCCTTCTTGGCAAAGTTCTTTCCACCTCAAAAATTGAGTAAGCTTAGAGTGGAAGTCCAAACCTTCAGACAGAAGGATGGTGAATCCCTCTATGAAGCTTGGGAAAGATACAAACAATTGATCAGAAAATGTCCTTCTGACATGCTTTCTGAATGGAGCATCATAGGTATTTTCTATGATGGTCTCTCTGAACTATCCAAGATGTCTTTGGATAGCTCTGCGGGAGGATCTCTTCATCTGAAGAAGACGCCTACAGAAGCTCAAGAGCTCATTGAAATGGTTGCAAATAACCAATTCATGTACACTTTTGAAAGGAATCCTGTGAATAATGGGACAAGCCAAAAGAAAGGAGTTCTTGAGATTGACACTCTGAATGCCATATTGGCTCAAAATAAAATATTGACTCAACAAGTCAATTTGATTTCTCAGAGTCTGTCTGGAATGCAAAATGCACCAAGCAGTACTAAGGATGCTTCATCTGAGGAAGAAGCCTATGATCCTGAGAACCCTTCAATGGAAGAGGTGAATTACCTAGGAGAACCCTATGGAAACACCTATAATTCTTCATGGAGAAACCACCCAAGTTTCTCATGGAAGAATCAAGAGAGACCTCAACAAGGTTCCAATAACAATAATGGTGGAAGAAACAGGTTTAGCAATGGCAAGCCTTTTCCATCATCTTCTCAGCAACAGACAGAGAATTCTAAGCAGAACCCCTCTGACTTAGCAACCATGGTCTCTGATCTAATAAAAACCACTCAAAGTTTCATGACTGAAACAAGGTCCTCCATTAGGAATTTGGAGGCACAAGTGGGACAGCTGAGCAAGAAAATTACTGAACTCCCTCCTAGTACTCTCCCAAGCAACACAGAAGAAAATCCAAAAGGAGAGTGCAAGGCCATCAACATGGCCGAATTTGGAGAGGAGGAGAGGAAGTGGACGCCACTGAGGAGGCTTCAATGGGCGTGCACTAGCCTCCACAGAGTTCCCCAATGAGGAACCATGGGAATTTGAGGCTCAAAATGAGACCATAGAGATTCCATTGGACTTACTTCTGCCTTTCATGAGCTCTGATGAGTATTCCTCCTCTGAAGAGGATGAGTATGTCACTGAAGAGCAAGTTGCTAAATACCTTGGAGCAATCATGAAGCTAAATGACAAGTTATTTGGAAATGAGACTTGGGAGGATGAACCTCCTTTGCTCACCAAAGAACTGGATGACTTGTCTAGGCAGAAATTACCCCAAAAGAGACAAGATCCTGGGAAGTTTTCAATACCTTGTACCATAGGCACCATGACCTTCAAGAAGGCTCTGTGTGACTTAGGGTCAAGTGTAAACCTCATGCCTCTCTCTGTAATGGAGAAGCTAGGGATATTTGAGGTACAAGCTGCAAGAATCTCACTAGAGATGGCAGACAACTCAAGAAAACAAGCTTATGGACTTGTAGAGAATGTTTTGGTTAAGATTGAAGACCATTACATCCCTACTGATTTCATAGTCCTAGAAACTGGGAAGTGCATGGATGAAAACATCATCCTTGGCAGACCCTTCCTAGCCACAGCAAAGGCTGTGATTGATGTTGATGGAGGTGAACTGATCATTCAAGTGAATGAAGAATCCTTTGTGTTTAAGGCTCAAGGATATCCCTCTGTCACCATGGAGAGGAAGCATGAAGAGCTTCTCACAAATCAGAGACAAGTAGAGCCCCCACAGTCAAACTCTAAGTTTGGTGTTGGGAGGCCACAACCAAACTCTAAGTTTGGTGTTGAACCCCCACATTCAAACTCTAAGTTTGGTGTTGGGAGGTTTGATGAGCGGATAATTTGTACGCTTTTTGGCATTGTTTTTAGTATGTTTTTAGTAGTTTTAGTTGAGTTTTTATTATATTTTTATTAGTTTTTAGTTAAAATTCACTTTTCTGGACTTTACTATGAGTTTGTGTGTTTTTCTATGATTTCAGGTATTTTCTGGCTGAAATTGGGATCTGAGCAAAAATCTGATCCAGACTCAAAAGGACTGCAGATGCTGTTGGATTCTGACCTCCCTGCACTCGAAGTGGATTTTCTGGAGCTACAGAAGCCCAATTGGCGCGCTCTCAACGGCGTTGGAAAGTAGACATCCTGGGCTTTCCCACAATATATGATAGTCCATACTTTGCCCAAGATTTGATGGCCCAAACCGGCGTTCAAAGTCACCTCAAGAAATTCCAGCGTTAAACGCCGGAACTGGCACCTAATTGGGAGTTAAACGCCCAAACTGGCATAAAGCTGGCGTTTAACTCCAAGAGTCTCTACACGAAAATGCTTCATTGCTCAGCCCAAGCACACACCAAGTGGGCCCGGAAGTGGATTTTTATGTCATTTACTCATCTCTGTACACCCTAGGCTACTAGTTTTCTATAAGTAGGACCTTTTACTATTGTATTTTCATCTTTTGATCACTTTTAGATCTCTAGATCATCTTTGGACATCTAGTTCTTAGATCATTGGGAGGCTGGCCTCACGGCCATGCCTAGACCTTATGCTTAGGTATTTTCAACGGTGGAGTTTCTACACACCATAGATTAAGGTGTGGAGCTCTGCTGTACCTCGAGTATTAATGCAATTACTATTGTTCTTCTATTCAATTCCGCTTGTTCTTTATCCAAGATATCACTTGTTCTTCAACATGATGAAGGTGATGATTGACGCCCATCACCATCCTCACCCATGAACAAGGTGACTGACAACCATTCTTGTTCTACAAGCATCTGAGGCTTAGTGAATATCTCTTGGATTCTTTAATCGGAATCTTCGTGGTATAGGCAGGACCTGATGGCGGCATTCAAGAGAATCCGGAAGGTCTAAACCTTGTCTGTGGTATTCTGAGTAGGATTCAATGATTGATGACTGTGACGTGCTTCAAACCTGTAACCTACTGGGCGTTAGTGACAGACGCAAAAGAGTGATTCTATTCCGGTAGGGGAGGGAACCAAACCGGTGATTGGCAGTACTGTGACAGAGTGCGTGCATTAGCTTTCACTGCGCGGATGGGAGGTAGCTGCTGACAACAGTGAAACCCTACACGAGCTTGCCATGGAAAGGAGTAAGAAGGATTGGATGAAGACAGTAGGAAAGCAGAGAGACGGAAGGGAAGGCATCTTCATGCGCTTATCTGAAGTTCCTACCAATGAATTACATAAGTATCTCTATCTTTATCTTTATGTTATTTTCGTTCATCACCATTATACATTTGAGTCTGCCTGACTGAGATTTACAAGATGACCATAGCTTGCTTCATACCACCAATCTCCGTGGGATCGACCCTTACTCACGTAAGGTATTACTTGGACGACCCAGTGCACTTGCTGGTTAGTTGTGTGAAGTTGTAGTGATCACAATTTCGCGCACCAAGTTTTTGGCGCCGTTGCCGGGGATTGTTCTGTGTATGGACAACTGACGGTTCATCTTGTTGCTTAGATTAGGTATTTTTCTTCAGAGTTCTTAAGAATGAATTCTAGTGTTTCAAGGTGATGTTCTTATCATCACCAAAGCTGATTGATCATCATCAATTTAGCTCTTGAATGCAATGTCCTGCTGAAGCTTAGCCGGCCATGTCTAATTCCTTTAGACTAAAGCTTTAGACTAACATTGCATGATTCCTGGAATTCCCATTAAGAATTTTGATACCTTTATTTTCCTTTTCACTTAATTTTCGAAAAAGCACAAAAAAAAAATTTACAAAATCATAAAATCCAAAAATATGTCTTGTTTGAGTCTAGAGTCTCATCTTAAGTTTAGTATCAATTGCATGTTTCTGTTCTTATTGCATTCATGCATGTGTCCTCATTGATCTTCAAGTTGTTCTTGATGATTTTCTTGTTTTGATCTTTGAATTCTATTGACTTGAGTGTTTTGTGTTTCTCATATGCATTCTCATGTAGTTAGTGTCAATAGTATACAAACTGCTAAGTTTGGTGTCTTGCATGCATTGTTATTTGATTCTTGTTGCATTTTAATTATTAAAAATCCAAAATATTTTTAATTTGTGTCTTTTCAAGTCAATGATACAAAGATTGAAGATTCAGAACATACTGCAGAGGAATTATACAGAAAAAGCTGAGCATTCAAAAATGCCCAGTGAAGAAGGCAGACTGGCGTTTAAACGCCAGCCAGGGCACCTGGTTGGGCGTTTAACGCCCAAAGAGGTAGCATTTTGGGCGTTAAACGCCAGAATGTATACCATTCTGGGCGTTTGACGCCAGGATGGTGCTAGGGGAAGATTTTGTTTTCAAAATCAATTTTTTTTCAAGTTTTCAAAGTTTTCAACATCAAATCTTTTTCAAATCATATCTTTTCAATCAAATGTTTTCAAAATCAATTTCTTTCCTTTTTCAAAGATACTTACTAACAATTAATGATTTGATTGAACATTTTTTGCCTTTTCTATTGAGGAAGGTTTTATGTCTGAATCATATCTTTTCTTGTTAGGCAAGTCATTAATTTTTAAAATCATATCTTTTCAAATTGTTTTCAAATCATATCTTTTAAAATTGTTTTCAAATCATATTTTCTCAATCACATTTTTTTTAAAAACCAATCATATCTTCTTAATCACATCTTTTTCAAAATAGTTTTCAATCAAATCTTTTTAAATTTCTAATTTCAAAATCTTTTTTCAAAAATCACTTGATTTCTTTCCCACTTTTATTTTCGAAAATCAAATGGTGTTTTTCAAAAATATTTTCAAAATCTTTTACTTAATTTTCGAAAATTACTTCCCTTCTTCTCACATCCTTCTGTTTATGGACTAACACTATCCCTTAATGCAAAATTTGAACTCCATCTTCTTTGATAAGTTCGAATTTTCTACTTCTGTCTTCTATTTCTCTTCTTCCTCTGACACCTCAAGGAATCTCTATACTGTGACATAGAGGATTCCATATTTTCTTGTTTTCTTCTCTTTCATATGAGCAGGAGCAGAGACAAAGGCATTCTTGTTGAAGCTGATCCTGAACCTGAAAGGACCTTGAAGAGAAAGCTAAGAGAAGCTAAAGCACAACTCTCTTTAGAGGACCTGACCGAATTCTTCAAAGAAGAAGAACACATGGCAGCCGAAAACAACAACAATGCCAACAATGCAAGGAAGGTGCTGGGTGACTTCACTGCACCTACTCCTGATTTCTATGGGAGAAGCATCTCTATCCCTGCCATTGGAGCAAACAACTTTGAGCTTAAGCCTCAATTAGTTTCTCTAATGCAACAGAATTGCAAGTTCCATGGACTTCCAATGGAAGATCCTCATCAGTTCTTAGCTGAATTCTTGCAAATCTGTGACACAGTCAAGACTAATGGGGTTAACCCTGAGGTCTACAGACTGATGCTATTCCCTTTTGCTGTAAGAGACAGAGCTAGAATATGGTTGGATTCTCAACCTAAAGAAAGCCTGGACTCTTGGGAAAAGCTAGTCAATGCCTTCTTAGCAAAGTTCTTTCCACCACAAAGATGGAGTAAGCTTAGAGTGGAAGTCCAAACCTTCAGACAGAAGGATGGAGAATCCCTCTATGAAGCCTGGGAAAGATACAAACAATTAATCAGAAAATGTCCCTCTGACATGCTTTCTGAATGGAGCATCATAGGTATTTTCTATGATGGTCTCTCTGAACTATCCAAGATGTCTTTGGATAGCTCTGCTGGAGGATCTCTTCATTTGAAGAAGACGCCTACAGAGGCTCAAGAGCTAATTGAAATGGTTGCAAATAACCAATTCATGTACACTTCTGAAAGAAATCCTGTGAACAATGGGACTAGTCAGAAGAAAGGAGTTCTTGAGATTGATGCTCTGAATGCCATTCTGGCTCAGAACAAGATATTGACTCAACAAGTCAATTTGATTTCTCAAAGTCTGTCTGGAATGCAAAATGCACCTGACAGTACTAAGGATGCTTCATCTGAGGAAGAAGCTTATGATCCTGAGAACCCTTCCATGGAAGAGGTGAATTACCTAGGAGAACCCTATGGAAACACCTATAATTCTTCATGGAGAAATCACCCAAACCTCTCATGGAAGAATCAAGAGAGACCTCAACAAGGTTTCAATAACAATAATGGTGGAAGAAACAGGTTTAGCAATAGCAAGCCTTTTCCATCATCTTCTCAGCAACAGACAGAGAGTTCTAAGCAGAGTACTTCTGACTTAGCAACAATGGTCTCTGATCTAATCAAAACCACTCAAAGTTTCATGAATGAAACAAGGTCCTCCATTAGAAATTTGGAAGGACAAGTGGGACAGCTGAGCAAGAAAATTACTGAACTCCCTCCTAATACTCTCCCAAGTAATACAGAAGAAAATCCAAAAGGAGAGTGCAAAGCCATAGACATGGCCGAATATGGAGAGAAAAGAGAGGAGGAGGACGCCACTGAGGAAGACCTCAGTGGGCGTGTACCAATCTCCTCTGAGTTCCTCAATGAGGTACAATGGGAATCTGAGGCTCAAAATGAGACCATAGAGATTCCATTGGACTTACTTCTGCCATTCATGAGCTCTGATGAGTATTCTTCCTCTGAAGAGGATGAGCATGTCACTGAAGAGCAAGTTGCTAAATATCTTGGAGCAATCATGAAGCTAAATGACAAGTTATTTGGAAATGAGACTTGGGAGGATGAACCTCCCTTGCTCACCAAAGAACTGGATGACTTGTCTAGGCAGAAACTGCCTCAAAAGAGGCAGGATCCTGGGAAGTTTTCTATACCTTGTACCATAGGCACCATGACCTTCAAGAAGGCCTTGTGTGACTTAGGGTCAAGTGTAAACCTCATGCCCCTCTCTGTAATGGAGAAATTAGGGATCTTTGAGGTGCAAGCTGCAAGAATCTCATTAGAGATGGCAGACAATTCAAGAAAACAAGCTCATGGACTTGTAGAGAATGTTTTGGTGAAGATTGAAGACCATTACATCCCTACTGATTTCATAGTCCTAGAGACTGGGAAGTGCATGGATGAATCCATCATCCTTGGCAGACCCTTCCTAGCCACAGCAAAGGCTGTGATTGATGTTGATAGAGGAGAGTTGATCATTCAAGTGAATGAAAAATCCTTGGTGTTTAAGGCCCAAGGACATCCCTCTATCATCATAGAGAGGAAGCATGAAGAGCTTCTCTCAAATCAGAGACAAACAGAGCCCCCACAGTCAAACTCTAAGTTTGGTGTTGGGAGGCCACAACCAAACTCTAAGTTTGGTGTTGAACCCCCACATTCAAACTCTAAGTTTGGTGTTGGGAGGTTCCAACATTGCTTTGATCATTTCTGAGGCTCCATGAGAGTCCTCTGTCAAGCTAATGACATTAAAGAAGCGCTTGTTGGGAGGCAACCCAATGTCTTATAGTTAACTATTTTCTTTTGTTATTTTATCTTTTTTGTAGGTTGATGATCATAAGAAGTCACAAAAACAATGAAAAAAGCAAAAACAGAATGAAAAACAGGAAGAAAAATAGCACACCCTGGAGGAGAAGAAGCTGGCGTTCAAACGCCAGTAATGCTAGCTGTTGGGCGTTTAACGCCCAGTCTGGCACCATTCTGGGCGTTTAACGCCAGAAAGGGGCACCAGACTGGCGTTAAACGCCAGTAAAGGGCAACAACCTGGCGTTAAACGCCAGGAATGGGCACCAGCCCAGCGTTTAACGCCAGAAATGGCTCAAAACGTGGATTTTGATGCCATTTGGTGTAGGGATGACTTTTCCTTGACACCTAAGGATCTGTGGACCCCACAGGATCCCCACCAACCCCACCACTCTCTCTTCTTCTTCACCCATTCACCATTCACCTCAATACCTCTTCACCACCTCCATCTCCTCCATCTCTTCTTCTTCTACTCTCTTCTTTCTTCTTTTGCTCGAGGACGAGAAAACCTTCTAAGTTTGGTGTGGTAAAAGCATTACTCTTTGTTTTTCCATAACCATTTATGGCATCCAAAGCCGGTTCAACTGAGAAGGCATGACCTCAAGCCCATCACTAAGAAGAAGATGGAGCAAACAAGAGACCCCTCTCATCAAGAAATCCCTGAGATATCTCAAGGGATGCACTTCCCTCCACAAGACTACTGGGAGCAACTGAACACCTCCCTAGAAGAATTAAGTTCCAACATGGGACAACTAATGGTGGAGCACCAAGAACACTCCATCATCCTCCATAAAATTAGAGAAGATCAAAGAATCATGAGAGAGGAGCAACAAAGACAAGGAAGAGACATTGAGGAGCTCAAGCACTCCATAGGATCTTCAAGAAAAAGAAAGAGCCGCCATCACTAAGGTGGACCCGTTCTTTAATCTCCTTGTTCTTTATTTTCTGTTTTTCGAATTTTAGTGCTTTATGTTTATCCATGTTTGTGTCTTATGATCATTAGTGTCTTAGTGTCTATGCCTTAAAGCTATGAATATGAATCCATCACCTTTCTTAAATGAAAACTGTTTTTATCACAAAAGAACAAGAAGTACAGGATTTCAAATTCATCTTTAAAACTAGCTTAATTAGTTTGATGTGGTGACAATACTTGTTGTTTTCTGAATGTATGCTTAAACAGTGCATATGTCTTTTGAATTTGTGGTTCATGAATGTTAAAATTGTTGGCTCTTGAAAGAATGATGAAAAAGGAGACATGTTACTGAGGATCTGAAAAAATCATAAAAATGATTCTTGAAGCAAGAAAAAGCAGTGAATAAAAAAAAAAAAAAGAGAAAAAGAAGGAGAAAAACGAAAAAAAAAGGGAGAAAGAGAAAAAGAAAGAAAAAGAAAGAAATAAAGTTGTGATCCAAGGCAATAAGAGTGTGCTTAAGAACCCTGGACACCTCTAATTGGGGACTTTAGCAAAGCTGAGTCACAATCTGAAAAGGTTCACCCAATTATGTGTCTGTGGCATGTATGTATCCGGTGGTAATACTGGAAGACAGAGTGCTTTGGGCCACGGCCAAGACTCATAAAGTAGCTATGTTCAAGAATCATCATACTTAACTAAGAGAATCAATAACACTATCTGGATTCTGAGTTCCTAAAGAAGCCAATCATTCTGAATTTCAAAGGATAAAGTGAGATGCCAAAACTGTTCGGAGGCAAAAAGCTACTAGTCCCGCTCATCTAATTTGGAGCTTAGTTTCATTGATAATTTGGAGTGTATAGTATATTCTCTTCTTTTTATCTTATTTGATTTTCAGTTGCTTGAGGACAAGCAACAATTTAAGTTTGGTGTTGTGATGAGCGGATAATTTGTACGCTTTTTGGCATTGTTTTTAGTATGTTTTTAGTAGTTTTAGTTGAGTTTTTATTATATTTTTATTAGTTTTTAGTTAAAATTCACTTTTCTGGACTTTACTATGAGTTTGTGTGTTTTTCTGTGATTTCAGGTATTTTCTGGCTGAAATTGAGGGATCTGAGCAAAAATCTGATCCAGAGACTCAAAAGGACTGCAGATGCTATTGGATTCTGACCTCCCTGCACTCGAAGTGGATTTTCTGGAGCTACAGAAGCCCAATTGGCGCGCTCTCAACGGCGTTGGAAAGTAGACATCCTGGGCTTTCCAGAAATATATGATAGTCCATACTTTGCCCAAGATTTGATGGCCCAAACCGGCGTTCAAAGTCACCTCAAGAAATTCCAGCGTTAAACGCCGGAACTGGCACCTAATTGGGAGTTAAACGCCCAAACTGGCATAAAAGCTGGCGTTTAACTCCAAGGAGAGTCTCTACACGAAAATGCTTCATTGCTCAGCCCAAGCACACACCAAGTGGGCCCGGAAGTGGATTTTTATGTCATTTACTCATCTCTGTACACCCTAGGCTACTAGTTTTCTATAAGTAGGACCTTTTACTATTGTATTTTCATCTTTTGATCACTTTTAGATCTCTAGATCATCTTTGGACATCTAGTTCTTAGATCATTGGGAGGCTGGCCTCACGGCCATGCCTAGACCTTATGCTTATGTATTTTCAACGGTGGAGTTTCTACACACCATAGATTAAGGTGTGGAGCTCTGCTGTACCTCGAGTATTAATGCAATTACTATTGTTCTTCTATTCAATTCCGCTTGTTCTTTATCCAAGATATCACTTGTTCTTCAACATGATGAAGGTGATGATTGACGCCCATCACCATCCTCACCCATGAACAAGGTGACTGACAACCATTCTTGTTCTACAAGCATCTGAGGCTTAGTGAATATCTCTTGGATTCTTTAATCGGAATCTTCGTGGTATAGGCAGGACCTGATGGCGGCATTCAAGAGAATCCGGAAGGTCTAAACCTTGTCTGTGGTATTCTGAGTAGGATTCAATGATTGAATGACTGTGACGTGCTTCAAACCTGTAACCTACTGGGCGTTAGTGACAGACGCAAAAGAGTGATTCTATTCCGGTAGGGGAGGGAACCAAACCGGTGATTGGCAGTACTATGACAGAGTGCGTGCATTAGCTTTCACTGCGCGGATGGGAGGTAGCTGCTGACAATAGTGAAACCCTACACGAGCTTGCCATGGAAAGGAGTAAGAAGGATTGGATGAAGACAGTAGGAAAGCAGAGAGACGGAAGGGAAGGCATCTTCATGCGCTTATCTGAAGTTCCTACCAATGAATTACATAAGTATCTCTATCTTTATCTTTATGTTATTTTCGTTCATCACCATTATACATTTGAGTCTGCCTGACTGAGATTTACAAGATGACCATAGCTTGCTTCATACCACCAATCTCCGTGGGATCGACCCTTACTCGCGTAAGGTATTACTTGGACGACCCAGTGCACTTGCTGGTTAGTTGTGTGAAGTTGTAGTGATCACAATTTCGCGCACCAAGGTTCCAACATTGCTCTGAGTATCTGTGAGGCTCCATGAGAGCCCTCTGTCAAGCTACTGACATTAAAGAAGCGCTTGTTGGGAGGCAACCCAATGTTATATTTTATATATTTTCTTTTGCTATTTTTTGTTATTTCGTAGGTTGATGATCATAAGAAGACACAAAATTAATTGAAAAAGCAAAAACAGAATGAAAAACAGGAAGAAAAACAGCACACCCTGGAGGAAGAACTCACTGGCATTTAAACGCCAGTGAGGCTAGCAGTTGGGCATTTAACGCCCAGTCTGGCACCATTCTGGGCGTTTAACGCCAGAAAGGGGCACCAGACTGGCGTTAAACGCCAGAAAAGGGCAAGAACCTGGCGTTAAACGCCAGGAATGGGCACCAGCCCGGCGTTTAATGCCAGAAATGGCTCAAAACGTGATTTTGAATGCCATTTGGTGCAGGGATGACTTTTCCTTGACACCACTAGGATCTGTGGACCCCACAGGATCCCCACCAACCCCACCACTCTCTCTTCTTCTTTACCCATTCACCAATCACCTCAATACCTCTTCCCCAAAAATCCCTCACCTATCAAATCCCATCTTTCTATTCACCACTCACATCCATCCTTCATAAAACCCCACCAACCTCACCCTTCAAATTCAAACCACTTTCCCTCCCAAACCCTCCCATAATGGCCGAACCCCATCTCCCCCCTCTCCTATATAAACCCCTCTTCACTCATTCATTTTCACACAACCTTAAAACCACTTCTCCCCCTCTTTGGCCGAATACACTAAGCCATTCCCTTCTTCCTCATTTCTTTTTCTTCTACTCTCTTCTTTCTTCTTTTGCTTGAGGACGAGCAAACCTTTAAGTTTGGTGTGGTAAAAGCGTTGCTTTTTCGTTTTTCCATAACCATTTATGGCATCTAAGGCCGGAGAAACCTCTAGAAAGAGGAAAGGGAAGGCAAAAGCTTCCACCTCCGAGTCATGGGAGATGGATAGATTCATCTCAAGGGTGCATCAAGACCACTTCTATGAAGTTGTGGCCTTGAAGAAGGTGATCCCCGAGGTCCCCTTTTCACTCAAAAAGGGTGAATATCCGGAGATCCGCCATGAGATCCGAAGAAGAGGTTGGGAAGTGCTTACCAACCCCATTCAACAAGTCGGAATCTTGATGGTTCAAGAGTTCTATGCCAATGCATGGATCACCAAGAACCATGATCAAAATGTGAACCCGGATCCAAAGAATTATCTTACAATGGTTCGGGGGAAATACTTGGATTTTAGTCCGGGAAATGTAAGGTTAGCATTCAACTTGCCCATGATGCAAGGAGATGAACATCCTTACACTAGAAGGGTCAACTTTGATCAAAGGTTGGACCAAGTCCTCACAGTCATATGTGAAGAGGGCGCACAATGGAAGGGAGATTCAAGAGGGAAGCCGGTTCAATTGAGAAGGCATGACCTCAAGCCCGTGGCTAGAGGATGGTTGGAGTTTATCCAACGCTCAATCATTCCCACTAGCAACTGGTCCGAAGTTACTCTAGACCGAGCCATCATGATTCATAGCATCATGATTGGAGAAGAAGTGGAAGTTCATGAGGTCATAGCTCAAGAACTCTACAAGGTGGCGGACAAGTCTTCCACCTTGGCAAGGTTAGCCTTTCCTCATCTCATTTGTCACCTCTGTTATTCAGTTGGAGTTGACATAGAAGGAGACACCCCCATTGATGAAGACAAGCCCATCACCAAGAAAAGGATGGAGCAAACAAGAGACCCCTCTCATCATGAGATCCCTGAGATACCTCAAGGGATGCACTTTCCTCCACAAGACTATTGGGAGCAAATTAACACCTCCCTAGGAGAATTGAGTTCCAACATGGGACAACTAAGGGTGGAGCACCAAGAACACTCCATTCTCCTCCATGAAATTAGAGAAGATCAAAGAATCATGAGAGAGGAGCAACAAAGACAAGGAAGAGACATTGAGGAGCTCAAGCACTCCATAAGACCTTCAAGAGGAAGAACAAGCCGCCATCACTAAGGTGGACCCGTTCTTTAATCTCCTTGTTCTTTATTTCCTTGTTTTTCGAAAATTGTGCTTTATGTTTGTCCATGTTTGTGTCTTATGATCATTAGTGTCTTAGTGTCTATGCCTTAAAGTTATGAATGTTCTAT
This sequence comes from Arachis stenosperma, assembly GCF_014773155.1. Taxonomy (NCBI): domain Eukaryota; kingdom Viridiplantae; phylum Streptophyta; class Magnoliopsida; order Fabales; family Fabaceae; genus Arachis; species Arachis stenosperma. Next base: position 24,990,874 of record NC_080380.1, on the reverse strand, counting down.
GAATCCATCACCTTTCTTAAGAACTGTTCTTAATTGAAAAAGAAAAGAATTGCATGAATTTTGAATTTTATAACAGTTTAATTATTTTGATGTGGTGGCAACACTTTTGTTCTATGAATGTATGCTTGAACAGTGCATATGTCTTTTGAATTTGTGGTTCATGAATGTTGGCTCTTGAAAGAATGATGAAAAAGGAGACATGTTACTGAGGATCTGAAAAATCATAAAAATGATTCTTGAAGCAAGAAAAAGCAGTGAATACAAAAAAAAAAAAGAGAGGCGAAAAAAAAAGAGAGAAAAAATCGAAAAAAAAGAAAAAAGGGAAAAGAAGAAAAAGAAAGAAATAAAGTTGTGATCCAAAGCAATAAGAGTGTGCTTAAGAACCCTGGACACCTCTAATTGGGGACTTTAGCAAAGCTGAGTCACAATCTGAAAAGGTTCACCCAATTATGTGTCTGTGGCATGTATGTATCCGGTGGTAATACTGGAAAGACAGAGTGCTTTGGGCCACGGCCAAGACTCAATAAGTAGCTGTGTTCAAGAATCATCATACTTAACTAGGAGAATCAATAACACTATCTGGATTCTGAGTTCCAAAAGAAGCCAATCATTCTGAGTTCCAAAGGATAAAGTGAGATGCCAAAACTATTCAGAGGCAAAAAGCTAAAAGCCCCGCTCATCTAATTAATACTGATCTTCATAGATGTTTTTGGAGTTCATTGCATATTCTCTTCTTTTTATCTTATTTGATCTTCAGTTGCTTGGGGACAAGCAACAATTTAAGTTTGGTGTTGTGATGAGCGGATAATTTGTACACTTTTTGGCATTGTTTTCAGTATGTTTTTAGTAGTTTTAGTTGAGTTCTTAGTATATTTTTATTAGTTTTTAGTTAAAATTCACTTTTCTGGACTTTACTATGAGTTTGTGTGTTTTTCTGTGATTTCAGGTATTTTCTGGCTGAAATTGAGGGATCTGAGCAAAAATCTGATTCAGAGACTGAAAAGGACTGCAGATGCTGTTGGATTCTGACCTCCCTGCACTCGAAGTGGATTTTCTGGAGCTACAGAAGCCCAATTGGCGCGCTCTCAACGGCGTTGGAAAGTAGACATCCTGGGCTTTCCAGCAATATATGATAGTCCATACTTTGCCCAATATTTGATGGCCCAAACCGGCGTTCAAAGTCACCTACAGAAATTCCAGCGTTAAACGCCGGAACTGGCACCTAAATGGGAGTTAAACGCCCAAACTGGCACCAAAGCTGGCGTTTAACTCCAAGGAGAGTCTCTACACGAAAATGCTTCATTGCTCAGCCCAAGCACACACCAAGTGGGCCCGGAAGTGGATTTTTATGTCATTTACTCATCTCTGTACACCTTAGGCTACTAGTTTTCTATAAGTAGGACCTTTTACTATTGTATTTGACATCTTGAGATCTTTGAATCTTTTGATCACTGGGAGGCTGGCCTCACGGCCATGCCTAGACCTTGTTCTTATGTATTTTCAACGGTGGAGTTTCTACACACCATAGATTAAGGTGTGGAGCTCTGCTGTACCTCGAGTATTAATGCAATTACTATTGTTCTTCTATTCAATTCCGCTTGTTCTTGTTCCAAGATATCACCTGTTCTTCAACTTGATGAATATGATGATCCGTGACACTCATCATCATTCTCACTTATGAACAAAGTGACTGACAACCACTCTTTTCTACAAGCATATGAGGCTTAGTGAATATCTCTTGGATTCCTGATACACGATGCATGGTTGATCGCCTGACAACCGAGTGCTCGCCTGACAAATGAGCCAGCCATTCCGTGAGATCAGAGTCTTCGTGGTATAGGCGAGAACTGATGGCGGCATTCAAGAGAATCCGGAAGGTCTAACCTTGTCTGTGGTATTCTGAGTAGGATTCAATGATTGAATGACTGTGACGTGCTTCAAACTCCTAGCAGGCGGGGCGTTAGTGACAGACGCAAAAGGATCGATGGATTTTATTCCGGCCTGACCGAGAACCGACAGCTGATTAGCCATATGCTGTGACAGAGCATGGGAACATTTTCACTGAGAGGATGGGAGGTAGCCACTGACAACGGTGAAACCCTACATGAGCTTGCCATGGAAAGGAGTAAGAAGGATTGGATGAAGACAGTAGGAAAGCAGAGAGACGGAAGGGAAGGCATCTTCATTCGCTTATCTGAAGCTCTCATCAACGATATACATAAGTATCTCTATCTTTATCTTTATGCTTTATTCGTTTATCACTATACCCATTTGAGTCTGCCTGACTGAGATTTACAAGGTGACCATAGCTTGCTTCATACCAACAATCTCCGTGGGATCGACCCTTACTCACGTAAGGTATTACTTGGACGACCCAGTGCACTTGCTGGTTAGTTGTGCGAAGTTGTAGTGATCACGATTTCGCCCACCAATTGCAAAGAGCTAAGTTTGGTGTTGCACACCAAAACAGTTTAAGGGAGAATGAAAGATTCTAAGTTTGGTGTTCCACCAAAAATATCATTTAAAAACACATTCTCACCTCTTGCATGATGCTAGCTCCAAGCAACCAAACACATTATTCAACTGTTTAATTGCTTTCTAGCTTAGATTCCATAACCTTTAGCAAGGACATAGGGGCTTCAAATATGGTTAACTTGTTGCATCTGAGGTAGTGGCAAACAATTAAGTTTGGTGTCCCTACACCAAAAATCAATCCTAGAACCACACTCAGTTTATGCATACTAACCATACAATTAAGGGCTTGAGAAGCAAGCAACTTTGAGGATTATGCAGGACATGAGTCAACAATTGAAGACATTATGCATTTTAACTCAAAGAGAACACAACAGAAGGAAAAATCAAAGGGCTGCAACTTCAAAGGTTGTATCTAAAACTTAATCCTTGCTGCTGTGAAATGTTTTGAATCTGGAAACCATTGTATGTCTTGCTAAAGTGTTTATCTAGCTGCAAGTGAAATTGTTTGTTAAAAATTGCTAAATCTGCATAATGCTTGTTATCCATCACTTAGCTTGAAAATTGTTTTGTTTCCCATATGCTTAAATAAAAGAGTTTGGTCTGAATTGAAAAGTGAAATATCCAATGTTGCATAAGTATGAATGGAAGTTGGTGGTGGTATATGTGTTTGATTAAATGCATAACTCATAAAATAATTGTTGCATAATGTCATTCTCATTCAAGTGTGAGTTAGCTTGCTGTTGTAAAGACTCTTATCAATAATGAAGAAGCCCTTGGTAACAAAAACAGAAAGAAAAGGGAATGAAAAAGCCAAAATGGCAAGAAAAACAAAGAATAAAGGTTGGACACCAATAGCTTGGACCCTAGGACACATGCCTGTGGTGTTCTTGTACTAAGATATGCTTGGATGAGTAAATTCTAAGGGGTATTTTAAAACCCGGTCACTTAGATCAACTGATTTGGGATGGCCAATTGAAAGTCTACAATAAAGAGCAACTTAGATACAAAACATTTAGTTATCCAAAGAGATGCTGGGCATCAATGATCCTAGGAGGAATTAGTGAGCCATGTGTCTGTGGTGGAGAGATGTTGAGTAAAAGAAAGAAACAAATAAAGCCAAAGGCTATTACTGCAACATTTGACACCAAACCTCCAAAAGAATAAGCTTGTTAAGCATTATAAAAAAGAAAGGTTAGCAAGGGAGTAATTAAAAAGTGAGTCTTCTAACAGCAAGTTTAGCAAGCCTTTGAGGAAAGATGTGTATTATGTAGCAGCAACAATAAGTGAGTTGTCATTGTCTGCATAAAGACCCCATAAATCAAGTTCTGCTATATGCCTAATAAGGATATGTGTTCTTTTCTTATTCATGTCATTTACTCTTATTTTTTGATGCTTGCTTGGGGACAAGCAAGATTTAAGTTTGGTGTTGTGATGACAAGTCATCATATACCCATTTTTCAAGCTAATTTCACTTGTTTTGTTAGCATTTATGCACTTTCTTGCATCCTAAGTAAGTGATTTGGAGTGAAAATGCATAACTTCTCTAAATCAAGCAACCACCATGAAATTAATGTTAAATCATGAGGTTTAAGCTAATTTTAATTGAATTTTAATTGATTTATAAGCCTCTTGAATTTAGTGATACTTGGAGTGGTTGTTTTGGTTTATTATAGGTGAAGAAAAGAAAAGAAAAGGAAAAGCGTGGCCTAAGAAGTGTAGCCCAAGGAAAGGAAAGTGTGGTCAAAGCAAGAGGAAGTGTGCCGCATGCAAAGGGGGAGGCAAACATTGCCCTCCACAAAGGCACACTGCCCTCTAGGAGGGCAACATAAGGGAACCAAGAAGAGAAGGCAATTCTGCCCTGCCCACTCCAAGGGCAGAGCACAATTTTGTGCCTTGGAACCAAGAGGAATAAAATGTTGCCCTGCCCTCCACAAGGGCAGTATCGAGCTCTCCAAGGAAGAAAATCAAAGGAAAAATTCCTATGATGCATGCCACAAGAATCGAACACGGAACAAGGAAGAAGCAAGGAACTAAGGTTGAGTGCCGTGCCAAGAAACCAAGGAAATTAATTGAGCGTGTGTCCCAGCCGTGTTTCGAACACGAGATATCAAAGTGGAAACACTGCCCTGCCCTCCGCGAGGGCAGGGCAGCATTTTGTTGATGCATGGATCTGGCGCACCAAGGCACCACTCTGGCGCACCAATTCTTGATCCTGGCAGCATTCTGCGCACCAAGGCACGATCCTGGCAGCACCAGCGCGCATCGCAGCTTGAATCTGGCAGCACCAAGCACGCACCGTGGCACATTTCTGGCGCACCAATTTTTCCTGCCCTACCCTCCGTGAGGGCAGGGCAGCGTTTTGCGCACCAAGACTGCACCAAGCAAGCACCAACACGCACCAAATCCTGCCCTGCCCTCCACAAGGGCAGGGCAGCCTCCTGGGAGCTATCATTTTGGGCCGAAAAATTCAATTAAAATTCCAATTGAATTCATTTCTTCACCAAATCAAAAGCCCATCCAAATCCCAAGATCCAAGAATAGAAAGTGTATAAATAGGAGTTAGTTTGATGTAATTAGGACCTTTACCTTTGACTTTTGAACCTTTGACATTTACCTTTTACTTGATTTTGAATTCTGCAACTTCTCTTGGTGACTTCACTGAGATTTCAGAGAATTGGGGAGGAGAATTGATCTCTCTTCTTCCTCGTTCTTGCTGGAGCACTTTTACTTTTCTTGTTTTGAGTTTTGGGTGTGAAGAGTTGAGGAAATTCTGTCTCAACCTCCATTCAAAATCTCTTTAATTCCTTTCTGCACAATTAAATTCAATTCCAATTTCCTTTACTGCTTCTTCTTCAATTTCTTGTCAATTGCTTTGAGTACTTGGATCTAGGAAGGTAATTGAGATCTAGGCTCTGCTACCTAGTCTCTTGAGCCCTGAGATCCCAATTTACTTTTGGTTCTTCTGTGAACCTTGCTACACTTTAATTTCAATTTCTGTTTGAATCCTCACTGCTTCCAATTAAATTTGCTGCTCTATTAATTGTTACAATTTACTTTCTCTTTGTTTAGATTCTGCAATCCCAGTCCTCAAACCCCTTTTATATTCAAGCAATTTACATTTCTTGCACTTTAAGTTTTTGCAATTTACATTTCTTGCACTTTAAGTTTCAGTCATTTACTTTCTTGTTCTTTAAGATTCAGCAAGTTTATTTTCCTGTTCTTTAGTTTACTGCAAATTCCCCCTCTCCCTTTACTTTCCAAGCAATTTATCTTCTGCTAAATACAACCCACTCAACCAAAACTTGATTCGCTTGACTAAATCAACCACTAAACTAAAATTGCTCAATCCTTCAATCCCTGTGGGATCGACCTCACTCATGTGAGTTATTATTACTTGATGCGACCCGGTACACTTGCCGGTGAGTTTTGTGTCGGATCGTTTTCCGCACATCAACTACCACATGATCCTTATCCACCCCAACGCCAATTCAATTACTCCCAAGAACCACCTCTCTCCTACAAACCATGTTCATATCCATCAAGCCAAGAATCACAGGTTCACTTTGAAGAATCAGTGAACCAATTCAATACAACCCTTCATCAACTGGAGCAAGCAATAAATCAACTATCTTCCAAACGTTCAGCCACTCAACAGACCCCCATGGCTTCATGTGGAGAATCTAATGAAGAATGTATTATGAAGAAGACACAAGAGACTCCAGTGGACAGCATAGAGCATAACTTCGTACTGGAACAAGTAGAGGATGCTGTCATTGTAGAAGAAGAAGAGTTGGTTGAAGATTTAAGAGATGCTGAACCTCCATGGGAATACAGAGTCATGGAAGACCCCGTCAAGGATGTTATAACTGACGCTAAAGAAGATGTTGCACATCCTCCGATGCAGATATCTTATGAAGAACTGGACGGAGTAACTCAAGACGCATGTTTCCTTGATGATGATAGTCACCAGTCAAGTCCTCCCCGTGATGAACTTGCATCCGCAAGTGAATCCTTTGAGATAGAAGAATCTTCCCCAAGTGAATACGAAGATGATGCAGAGGTCGACTTTTCTCAACCTCCTGTTTATGACTCAAGTGATGAGGAAGATATGGAAGACTTTGACCAGGACACGGCTGGAATGGAAAAGGTTTGCAAGGAAGTGGAGGAATTTACTGAAGACCACAAGGGAGTAGATCTTGCAGAACCGCTAGAAATACTGATCCCAAGGCCATTACCACCCAATACAGACTTCAAGTGGGTAAAATCCTTAGCTTTTATTTTTATTTTTTCACTTGAATACGGTTTACTTGAAACAGATGGCCAGCTTAGAGCTTTCTGCGGCTTTAAGAGAAAAAAGGAAATGACTCGCACCCAGAGCTGGTATGCAAGATCCAATGAGGTTTCGTACTTCAATTTGAGGTGCAGAAGTTGGTGTCAAGCTCACTTGATAGGATCTCAGAAAACGTTTGGTCATCTTGGTGAGAATCTAATTTCCAAACCGCCCGGATGGAAAAGTATATATAAAAACAAAGGCGAATTTGGAACCAAAGTTTGGGATCCTGGAAAATGCTCCAATATTTATCACCCCGGGAGTCTGAAAATCTGTTTGAAGCTGCTCAGAAGCTTCACATGCCTAGTTTGGGACCCCGGAGGATATTGGCATTCCAAGCATTGGTGGAGATTTCTGGACGAATTCAAGCACAAGCCACCATAGCAGGAAGCTCATCCAATGTCCAACTTAAGGACTTTAATCAAAAGTGCTAGGTGGGAGACAACCCACCATGGTATGATCGTCCCGTTTTCAGTTTTCATTTTTATCAGTTTTATTTGTTTATGAGTTTTGATTGAACCTGGAAATTTGCATAACATTCATTGCATCTGCATTCATATTAACATTGCATTTTGCATTCCTGTATAAAAAAAAAGGGGCGTGGGACGCGACCGCATCACTCATGCGGTCGCGTCAGTTGCGATAACATACCCCCACGCGTTCGCGTCGATCACGCAGTCGCGTGACCTAGAAATCGGCGTAAAGATCTAACGCCTAGAAAGTTGGGCTGGAATCGAGTGGCCATTGTGCTTTTCGCACAAAAGACCCACGCGATCGCGTCCCTGACGCGATCGCGTCACATGCACATACACTAACCACGCGACAGCGTGAGCGACGCGATCGCGTCGCGCTAATTACACACCACCCCAAAGAAGACAGAGAGTTGCGCTGACACGACGCTGGAATCGTGCGTTTAGCACAATTTCACGCGACGCGATTGCATGCCTCATGCGATCGCGTCACCCTCTCTTCTATCCGTTCCACGCGATCGCGCGACCCAAGCGATCGCGTCAACCCCATTTCACCCCAGCCACGCGACCGCGTGCTCCACGCGATCGCGTGGATTTGAATTATAACCCCCTGTCACGCGAACCCTATCAGTCGCGCCCCCCCCCTCCCGAAACCCTCTCCTCCCTCTCTTCCCCCCAACCCCCCCGACCACCACCCAGCCACCACCACCAACAACCGCCGCCACTGTCGATCGCTCAGAAACAACCGCCACCCCCCGTTCCTCCGTTCCCCCTCTTTCTTCTTCTTTCCCCTTTCCCCCCACCGCCACTACCCCCCTCCGCGATCACCCTCCGCCGCTGCCACCCTCCGCGTCGCCCACAGCAGCCGCGCTACCTCCAACCACCATCACCCTCACCCCCGTCCTAACCCCCCTACCCCCTACCCCTACCTGCCCCCTAACCTGCAGCCACCGCCGCCGTGCCAACCCCCGCCGCCGCACCGGACGCTACCTCCACTCTCCCCCAGTCACCTTTCTGCCCCACTCGCCTTAATTTGCCTACCAGGTTCCGCATCACGTCCCCTTCTATCCATTCGTAGTTTGTTCATATTTTTCTGTTTTTGTTCATATTTAGGCTAGTTAGATATGCATGTTGTAGTGGATTCTAGGTTGTTAGGTAGCCTAGGATGTGATTAGTGGATTTAGGCATGATAATTGCGCTGTTCGTGTTTCTTGCTTTATGATTTTTGCAATTCTGATGATTCTGTATTGTTGCTTTTGTTCATATGCTATGATTTCTTGTTTCATGCTGCTTTTTACATTGCCTTTTTCCATGTTCATTTTCCTTATATGTGATTGCAGCTATGTTTAATTTTGATTCATATGAACTGTTTTGCTGTTATTTATTTTCCAGGATAGTCCAATTTTAGCCGGAATGCTGCCCAAATTTCTGCAAAATGTTTCCATTCATGTCTTGGTTTTGGCATTTTCAACTGTATTTTCATTAGTTTTCCCAAACCAATTCATGAATGCCCGGGCACGTATTCTTATTCTCTGTATGCATGTGTGGTATGACTAAGCATAGCTTGAATTTTGATTGAAACATGGTGCTGTGACATGATAACTATCAACTTGAATTCTGTGAGTTCAAAAGCAGTAAATCATCATGATCATAAACAAACAAGGAATTAAAGAAGAGTTTAGCATGTGCATACAAGTATTGGAAAGCTAGTATGATTAATTGTTGCTCAATTGCATTAGATTTTATTTAATTGAAGTTTTTCATCTAGTACATTTTGTGAAATCTTTTGAAATCATGAAAACCTTGAAGAAGCAAATACAATTAAAGCAAGAAAAGAAAAAGGGAAAGAATGAGAAAGCTGAAGGCTCTGAGTACCAATGGCAATTTATTTGTTAAGTGCTTGTGGTGTTTATGTATCAAGCCAAATGCTTGAAAACAAAACACTTAGAAGTCAAGGCTAGGCTCAAGTGCAAAAGCACTCCCTCAAAGCTCAAGGCTCTGAGCATCAATGATTAGAGAGTCAAGAAAAGAAAAAAAAATGAGCTTAATGAAGTCCTCTAATTAAATGCTTGTGGTGCTTATGTATCAAGTGGTAATACTGGAAAACAAAGCATTTAGAAGTCGTAGCTTTGTTATTAACTCATGGGGTAAAGCACCCAAAAGGAGAAGCTAATAAAAAAATAAAAAAAATCAAAAGCTTGTTTCAAGGAAGAATTATAAGAAAAAGATTTCATAAAATGAGCTAGATAGAAGCATCAATCATTTACATTTCTTTTGTGATTGAAGCATGCATAGAAAACTAGCTAACCATGAATATTGAGTTGCTATTCTTCTTACCTTGGATTGTCAATCTTTATTGCATGATTCTTTTCTTGCTTGGGGACAAGCAAGGTTTAAGTTTGGTGTTGTGATGATATGTCATCATATACCTATTTTTTTATGCTTTTTCATACAAGAAATTGATGATTTGTGCTTAAATATTGAATGCTTTTGTGCTTAAATGATATATTTTCTTGATCTTTTAATTTTATAAATCTTGTAGGAAATAAGAAGAAAAAGAAGCAAAGAAGCACAAAATAAGCTAAAAAGGAGAAAAAAAGAGCTTTGGGGAACACTTTGAAGTTGGAGCACACTTTGGAGCCTTAGGCCACGCTTTTAAAAGCGTGGCCCATGACCAAATCAAAGGAGGAAGCAATCAGCACGCACACTGCCCTGCTCTTGCCAAGGGCAGGGCAATATCATGATGAAGCAAAGTGAGGTTGAAGCAAATTTTCGCTAAGTTAAAATCTGGGCGCTCACAACATGACTATGCCTCCTTCAAAGGGTTATAACTTGAGCTACAGACGTTCAATTGATGTGCTTTTAGTTGCGTTGGAAAGCTGACATTCAGAGCTTTCCAACGATATATAGCAATTCATATTTGGCATACAATTGAGGCATGAGTGAAAGGCATCTTTAAGGGCCAAAAAATAAGCGAAAATAAACCAAAGTGCTTCCACCAAGGTTCGAAGCTGGAGCCTCACTCGAAAGCAAAGTAGCGCTCATTATTCTGCTCTGCCCTCTTGGAGAGCAGGGAAATGTCGTGCTCTCTTCATAAAAAATCAAGGAAAATTGCTCCCCCAAATGCTTTCACCAAGGTTTGAACTTGGGAACTCCCCTTAGCACGCGTATGGGCATGCATGACACGGGCATCCTTGGTGCACACAAGGGAGCTTGGGCGTGCGCATCACAGCGTGGGCAGAGGCAAGGCGCAAGACACCACTGCCCCGCTCTCCACAAGGGCAGGGCAATCCCCTGGTGCCCCTCCCACACTTGGCACGCAACATGCATCCCCACACAAAGCTTCACTGCTCTGCCCTCCACAAGAGCAGAGCAGCCTCCTGGGAGCAACATATAGGCCAAAATCAACCAAAATTCAATTAAGAATTCATTTTAATTCAATTCTCCACCAAATCAAAAAGCCCACTCAACATGACTCAAAGGCACACAGAGAAGCTAGATTAGGAATTTCATTTTGTGAATTTATTTTTTTTTTAATTTCAATTTCATTTTATTTTCATTTTGTAAAAAAGCCTATATAAAGGCATCACTCTCATTTCAGAAAAAAGCTCGATTAAAGAGAGGCTAGCTCCACTAGGGAGTATTAGGATTAGAGAGCTCTCTCTTCTAGTTTTTCTTTCTTTGAATTTGAATCTTGGATTGAGAATTGAAGGAATTATGTTTCCCTCTTGGTCTAAGGTTTCTCTTGGTTATTATTCTGCATAATTTCAGAGAATTGAGAATTAAATCTGAGTTTTCATTTATTTCTTTCATCTTTAATTTTCCTGCATCTTGTTTGTTGTTGGATCAAGGAAGGAATTGAGATCTAGACTTGTTTTCTAGTCTCCTCCACCCCTGAGATCTTCAACTTTCCTTTAGCTATTGAAATTGAATTGCATTTTACTTTCTGTTTCATTCCTCTTCAATTTCCTTTCTGTTTTGATCTTGAGAGCAAGTAAGCTCCTGGCTTCCTTTCTGTTTTTACTATTTCATTGAAATTGTTAGTTTCACTTTGAGATTTGAGAAATTATCTATGTCTCTTTGTTGTATCTCATTGCTCCCAATTTAATTTCCTGCACTTGTGTTCTTCTGCAATTTACATTTAAGCTACTGTGACCTTGAATTTACTTTTCCTGCAATTTAATTTCCTTGCAATTGTTCTAAGCTTTGATCTACTGCTTTCATTTAATTTCCCTGCACCCACTTCCTTTTACATTTCCTGCAATTTACATTTCTTGTCATTTAAGATTCCGTTAATTTACATTTCTTGCTCTTTAAGTTTCTGTCCATTTTTACTTTCTGCACTTTAAATTCATTGCAATTTTACTTTTTGATGATCAACTTTACACAATTCACTCAATGTTAGCTTGACTAAACTAATCACCCACTAAAGTTGCTTGATCCATCAATCCCTGTGGGATCGACCTCACTCTTGTGAGTTATTACTACTTGATGCGACCCGGTACACTTGCCGGTTGGATTTGTGTGTCGGAAATTCATTTTTCCATAAAAACACCATCAGGAGGCCTCTTTAGTACTGACGGATGCAGCTTGCAATCCAGTTAGACTCTGAGAAATCATATTGACTTGATGAGTCAATATCTTGTTCTAAGCCAATATGGCATTCATAGTGTCAACCTCAAGAACTCATTTCTTCTGAGTTGTCCATTATTCACAGGATTTCTTTCAGAAGTGTACATGAACTGGTTATTTGCAACCATTTCAATGAGTTCCTGGGCTTCTGCAGGTGTTTTCTTCAGATGAAGGGATCCACCTGCAGAGTTGTCCAATGATATTTTGGACATTTCAGATAGACCATAGAATATGCATAAGATGCTCCATTCTGAAAGCATGTCAGAAGGACACCTTCTAATCAACTGCTTATATCTTTCCCAAGCTTCATAGAGGGATTCACCTTCCTTCTGTCTGAAGGTTTGTACTTCTACTCTAAGCTTGCTCATCTTTTGAGGTGGAAAGAATTTGGCCAAGAAAGCACTAACCAGCTTTTCCCAAGAGTTTAGGATCTCCTTAGGCTGTGAGTCCAACCATGTTCTAGCTCTGTCTCTTACAGTAAAGGGGAAACGCAGAAGCCTGTAGACCTCAGGATCAACCCCATTGGTCTTAACAGTATCACAGATTTGCAACAATTCAGCTAAGAACTGATGAGAATCTTCCAATAGAAGTCCATGAAACTTGCAATTCTGCTGCATTAGAGAAACTAATTGAGGCTTAAGCTCAAAGTTGTTTGCTCCAATGGCAGGAATTGAGATGCTTCTTCCATAGAAGTTGGAAGTTGGTGCAGTAAAGTCACTAATCACCTTCCTTGCGTCTCTGGCATTGTTGTTGGGTTCGGCTGCCATGTCTATTTTCTCTGTCTCCTTCTCAAAATTTTCAGTTAGGTCCTCTTCGGAGTATTGTGCTTTAGCTGCTCTTAGCTTCCTCTTCAGAGTCCTTTCAGGTTCAGGATCAGCTTCAACAAGAATGTCTTTGTCCTTGTTCCTGCTCATATGAAAGAAAAGAGAACAAAGAAAGTATGGAATCCTCTATGTCACAGTATAGAGATTCCTTAATGTGTCAGAGGAAAAGAAGAATAGAAGGATGAGGTAGAGATAAGAATTCGAACATATAAAGAAGGAGAGGGTCCGAATTATCAATTAGGGGAGGAGTGTTAGTGATTAAATAGAAAGAGATGAGAGAGAGAGAGAGTTTTCAAAAATTTTAAATAAAAGAAAATTAGAGTTTAAAACAATTAATTAATTAAAAAGAATTTTGAAAAAGGGATTAGTTGTTTTCGAAAATTTTGAAAATAAATTTAGAATTGAAAATAATTAGTTAATTAAAAAGATTTGTGAAAAATGGTTAATGAATTTCAAAAATTAGAGGTGGGAGAAAAAAAAAGTAGTTAGGTAGTTTTGAAAAAGATTTGAAAATAATTTTGAAAAGATAAGAAGTTAGAAGAAGATTTTTGAAATCAAATTTTGAAAAGATGGGAAGTTAGAGAAATGATTTGAAATTGATGTTTAAAAATATATGATTTGAAAAAGATATGATTGAAAAGGAAACTAAAAAGATTTTATTTTTAAAATTGATGACTTGACTAACAAGAAATTAAAAGATATGATTCTAGAATATCAAAGATTGAACCTTTCTTAACAAGAAAGTAAAAAACTTGAAATTTTTGAATCAAATCCTTAATTGTTAGCAAGAATTTCGAAAATAATAAAGGAAAATTGAAAAAGATTTGATTTTGAAAGAGATATAATTGAAAAAGATATGATTGAAAAAGATTTGATTTTGAAAAATTATGAAAATTTGAAAAAGATTTGAATTGAAAACTAACATACCTCCCTTGTGTCATCCTGGCGTTAAACGCCCAGAATGGGCCCATTCTGGCGTTGAACGCCCAAAATGCTAGCTTTTTGGGCATTTAACGCCCTACCTGGCTGGGCGTTAAACGCCAGAAATTCTTCCTTACTGGGCATTTTTTTGAACGCCCAGCTTTTTCTCTGTGATTCCTCTGCTGTATGTTCTGAATCTTCAATTCTCTGTATTACTTACTTGAAAAAGATATATTTTTTATTTTTTTGAATTTTTAAGGATGGGAAAGAAAAACAACAAAGTGAAACTAAACATGAAAAATCAAGATCAAAACACATAATGCATGCAAGAACACTTTGAATGTCAGGATGAACACCAAGAACACTTTGAAGATCATGATGAACATCAAAAACATTTTTTTGAAAATTTTTAAGAAAAGAAAGACATGCAGGACACCAAACTTATAAATTTTCATACTATGGACACTAACAATTTCATAATGCATATGAAAGACAACATAAGACACAAAACAAGAGAATTTAAAGATCAGAACAAAGAAAATCATCAAGAACAACTTGAAGTTCAATGAAGAACACAATGCATGTGTTTTTGAAAAATGCAAGAAAAATAAAAACATGCAATTGACATCAAACTTAAAAATTGACACTAGACTCAAACAAGAAACACAAAATTTTTTGTTTTTATGATTTTATAATTTTTTTTTGTATTTTTCGAAAATTATTTAGGAAAAGAAAATAAGGAAATTCAAAATTTTTAATAAGAATTCCAGGAATCATGTAATGTTAGTCTAAAGTTTCAGTCTAAAACGTTAGACATGGCCGGCCAAGCTTTAGCAGAGCATTACATACAGCAGGCAAATTGATGGGAATCAAAAAGGCTCCTGTGATGACAAAAGTATCATCTGAAACTTTAGAATTCATTCTTAAAAATCCTGAAGAACAACATAAAATATTTTTTGATTTTTTAAAAATTAAGAAAAAGAAAGCTTAAACAATAAAATAAAATTACCCAATCTAAGCAACAAGATGAACCGTCAGTTGTCTAAACTCGAACAATCCCCGGCAACGACGCCAAAAACTTGGTACGCGGAATCGTGATCGCACACTTTCTTCACAACTCCGCGCATCTAACCAGCAAGTGCACTGGGTCGTCCAAGTAATAAAACCTTACGCAAGTAAGGGTCGATCCGACGAAGATTGTCGGCTTGAAGCAAGCTATGGTCATCTTGTAAATCTCAGTCAGGCGGATTCAAATGGTTATGGAGTTTTGATAATTAAAAGATAAATAAAACATAAAATAAAGATAGAGATACTTATGTATTTCATTGGTGGGGATTTCAGATAAGCGTATAGAGATGCTTTGTTGCCTCTGAACCTCTGCTTTTCTATTGTCTTCTTCCAATCATGCGTACTCCCTTCCATGGCAAGCTGTTGGTTGGTAGATCACCGTTGTCAAAGGTTACCATCCGTCCTCTCAGTGAAAATGGTCCAGCTACAGTTTTGTATGGCTAATCATCCGTCGGATTTCTCTTCTCGGATGAAGAATACTGATGAGCGGATAATTTATACGCTTTTTGGCATTGTTTTTAGTATGTTTTTAGTATGTTTTAGTTAGTTTTTATTATATTTTTATTAGTTTTTAGTTAAAATTCACTTTTCTGGACTTTACTATGAGTTTGTGTGTTTTTCTGTGATTTCAGGTATTTTCTGGCTGAAATTGAGGGACCTGAGCAAAAATCTGATTCAGAGGCTGAAAAGGACTGCAGATGCTGTTGGATTCTGACCTCCCTGCACGCGAAGTGGATTTTCTGGAGCTACAGAAGCCCAATTGGCGCGCTCTTAATTAAGTTGGAAAGTAGACATCCTGGGATTTCCAGAAATATATAATAGTCCATACTTTGCCCGATATTTGATGGCCCAAACTGGCGTTCCAAATCAGCTCAAGACTGCCCGGCGTTAAACGCCGGAACTGGCACAAGAATGGGAGTTAAACACCCAAACTGGCACAAAAGATAGCGTTTAACTCCAAGAAAAGTCTCTACACATGAAAGCTTCAATACTCAGCCCAAGCACACACCAAGTGGGCCCGAAAGTGGATTTTTATGTCATTTACTCATCTTTGTAAACCCTAAGCTACTAGTTCTCTACAAATAGGACCTTTTGCTATTGTATTTTCATCTTAGTTATTCTGGTTCCCTCTCTGGGGCCGAAGCCAATGATCACCATTATCACTTATGTATTTTCAACGGTGGAGTTTCTACACACCATAGATTAAGGCGTGGAGCTCTACTGTACCTCGAGTATTAATACAATTACTATTGTTCTTCTATTCAATTCAGCTCATTCTTGTTGTAAGATATTCATTTGCACCCAAGAACATGATAAATGTGATGATTATGTGACGCTCATCATCATTCTCACTTATGAACGCATGCCTGACAACCACTTCCGTTCTACAAGCAAACAAGGCTTGAATGTTTATCTCTTGGACTCCTTAATCGGAATCTTCGTGGTATAAGCTAGAATTGATGGCGGCATTCAAGAGAATTCGGAAGGTCTAAACCTTGTCTGTGGTATTCTGAGTAGGATTCAAGGATTGAATGACTGTGACGAGCTTCAAACTCCTGAATGCTGGGCGTTAGTGACAGACGCAAAAGAATCACTGGATTCTATTCCAACCTGATTGAGGATCGACAGATGATTAGCCGTGCTGTGACAGAGCTCGTTAAACATTTTCACTCAGAGGACGGGACTGTAGCCACTGACAACGGTGATGCCCAACATACAACTTGCCATGGAAAGGAGTAAGAAGGATTGGATGAAGACAGTAGGAAAGCAGAGAGACGGAAGGGACAAAGCATCTCCATACGCTTATCTGAAATTCTCACCAATGAATTACATAAGTATCTCTATCTTTATTTTATGTTTTATTCATCTTTTAGTTATCAATCCTCCATAACCATTTGAATCCGCCTGACTGAGATTTACAAGATGACCATAACTTGCTTCATACCAACAATCTCCGTGGGATAGACCCTTACTCGCGTAAGGTTTATTACTTGGACGACCCAGTGCACTTGCTGGTTAGTTGTGCGAAGTTGTGATAAAGAGTTGAGATTGCAATTGAGCGTACCATATTGATGGCACCATTGATGATCACAATTTCGTGCACCAAGTTTTTGGCGCCGTTGCCGGGGATTGTTCGAGTTTGGACAATGGTGCGCGAAATTGTGATCACTACAACTTCACACAACTAACCAGCAAGTGCACTGGGTCGTCCAAGTAATACCTTACGTGAGTAAGGGTCGATCCCACGGAGATTGGTGGTATGAAGCAAGCTATGGTCATCTTGTAAATCTCAGTCAGGCAGACTCAAATGGGTATAGTGATATGCGAAAATAACATAATATAAAGATAGTGATACTTATGTATATCATTGGTGTAAGAGCTTCAGACAAGTGTATGAAGATGCCTTCCCTTCCGTCTCTCTGCTTTCCTACTGCCTTCATCCAATCCTTCTTACTCCTTTCCATGGCAAGCTCGTGTAGGGTTTCACTGTTGTCAGCAGCTACCTCCCATCCTCTCAGTGAAAGCGATTGCATATGCTCCGTCACAGCATAGCGGAATTCATCTGTCGGTTCTCAATCAGGCGCGGAATAGAATCCAGTGATTCTTTTGCGTTATCACTAACGCCCCGCCCTCAGGGTTTGAAGCACGTCACAGTCATTCAGTCATTGAATCCTACTCAGAATACCACAGACAAGGTTTAGACCTTCCGGATTCTCTTGAATGCCGCCATCAGGTCCTGCCTATACCACGAAGATTCCGATTAAAGAATCCAAGAGATATTCACTAAGCCTCAGATGCTTGTAGAACAAGAGTGGTTGTCAGTCACTTTGTTCATGGGTGAGAATGATGATGGGCGTCAATCATCACATTCGTCAAGTTGAAGAACAAGTGATATCTTGGACAAAGAACAAGCGGAATTGAATGGAAGAACAATAGTAATTGCATTAATACTCGAGGTACAGCAGAGCTCCACACCTTCATCTATGGTGTGTAGAAACTCCACCGTTGAAAATACATAAGAACAAGGTCTGATCATTGGTTTCGGCCCCTAGAGAGGGAACCAGAAGAACCAAGATGAAAATACAATAGTAAAAGGTCCTATTTATAAGAAACTAGTAGCCTAGGGTGTACAGAGATGAGTAAATGACATAAAAATCCACTTCCGGGCCCACTTGGTGTGTGCTTGGGCTGAGCAATGAAGTAATTTTCGTGTAGAGACTCTTCTTGGCGTTTAACTCCCATTTTGGTGCCAGTTTGGGCGTTTAACTCCCATTTAGGTGCCAGTTCCGGCGTTTAACGCTGGGATTTCTGTAGGTGACTTTGAACGCCGGTTTGGGCCATCAAATATTGGGCAAAGTATGGACTATTATATATTGCTGGAAAGCCCAGGATGTCTACTTTCCAACGCCGTTGAGAGCGCGCCAATTGGGTCTCTGTAGCTCCAGAAAATCCACTTCGAGTGCAGGGAGGTCAGAATCCAACAGCATCTGCAGTCCTTTTGAGTCTCTGAATCAGATTTTTGCTCAGAACCCTCAATTTCAGCCAGAAAATACCTGAAATCACAGAAAAACACACAAACTCATAGTAAAGTCCAGAAAAGTGAATTTTAACTAAAAACTAATAAAAATATAATAAAAACTCAACTAAAACTACCAAAAATATACTAAAAACAATGCCAAAAAGCGTATAAATTATCCGCTCATCACAACACCAAACTTAAATTGTTGCTTGTCCTCAAGCAACTGAAAATCAAATAAGATAAAAAGAAGAGAATATACTATAGACTCCAAATTATCAATGAAACTAAGCTCCAAATTAGATGAGCGGGACTAGTAGCTTTTTGCCTCCGAACAGTTTTGGCATCTCACTTTATCCTTTGAAATTCAGAATGATTGGCTTCTTTAGGAACTCAGAATCCAGATAATGTTATTGATTCTCTTAGTTAAGTATGATGATTCTTGAACACAGCTATTTTATGAGTCTTGGCCGTGGCCCAAAGCACTCTGTCTTCCAGTATTACCACCGGATACATACATGCCACAGACACATAATTGGGTGAACCTTTTCAGATTGTGACTCAGCTTTGCTAAAGTCCCCAATTAGAGGTGTCCAGGGTTCTTAAGCACACTCTTATTGCCTTGGATCACAACTTTATTTCTTTCTTTTTCTCTTTCTCCCTTTTTTTCGTTTTTCTCCTTCTTTTTCTCTCTTTTTTTTTTTTGTATTCACTGCTTTTTCTTGCTTCAAGAATCATTTTTATGATTTTTCAAATCCTCAGTAACATGTCTCCTTTTTCATCATTCTTTCAAGAGCCAACAATTTTAACATTCATGAACCACAAATTCAAAAGACATATGCACTGTTTAAGCATACATTCAGAAAACAACAAGTATTGTCACCACATCAAACTAATTAAGCTAGTTTTAAAGATGAATTTGAAATCCTGTACTTCTTGTTCTTTTGTGATAAAAACAGTTTTCATTTAAGAAAGGTGATGGATTCATATTCACAGCTTTAAGGCATAGACACTAAGGCACTAATGATCATAAGACACAAACATGGATAAACATAAACATAAAAATTCGAAAAAACAGAAGAATAAAGAACAAGGAAATCAAGGAACGGGTCCACCTTAGTGATGGCGGCTCTTCCTTCCTCTTGAAGATCCTATGGAGTGCTTGAGCTCCTCAATGTCTCTTCCTTGTCTTTGTTGCTCCTCTCTCATGATCTTTTGATCTTCTCCAATTTTATGGAGGAGGATGGCATGTTCTTGGTGCTCCACCCTTAGTTGTCCCATGTTGGAACTTAATTCTCCTAGGGAGGTGTTCAGTTGCTCCCAATAGTCTTGTGGAGGAAAATGCATCCCTTGAGGTATCTCAGGGATCTCTTGATGAGAGGGGTCTCTTGTTTGCTCCATCTTCTTCTTAGTGATGGGCTTGAGGTCATGCCTTCTCAGTTGAACCGGCTTTGGATGCCATAAATGGTTATGGAAAAACAAAAAGCAATGCTTTTACCACACCAAACTTAAAAGGTTTGCTCGTCCTCGAGCAAAAGAAGAAAGAAGAGAGTAGAAGAAGAAGAAATGGAGGAGATGGATGTGAGTGGTGAAGAGGTATTGAGGTGATTGGTGAATGGGTGAAGAAGAAGAGAGGGTGGTGGGGTTGGTGGGGATCCTGTGGGGTCCACAGATCCTTAGGTGTCAAGGAAAAGTCATCCCTGCACCAAATAGCATCAAAATCCACGTTTTGAGCCATTTCTGGCGTTAAACGCCGGGCTGGTGCCCATTCCTGGCGTTTAACACCAGGTTCTTGCCCTTTCCTGGCGTTTAACGCCAGTCTGGTGCCCCTTTCTGGCGTTAAACGCCCAGAATGGTGCCAGACTGGGCGTTAAACGCCCAACTGCTAGCCTCACTGGCGTTTAAACGCCAGTGAGTTCTTCCTCCAGGGTGTGCTGTTTTTCTTCCTGTTTTTCATTCTGTTTTGCTTTTCAATGGATTTTGTGACTTCTCATGATCATCAACCTACAAAAAACATAAAATAACAAAAGAAAATAGTTAATTATAAAACATTGGGTTGCCTCCCAACAAGCGCTTCTTTAATGTCATTAGCTTGACAGAGGACTCTCATGGAGCCTCATAAATGATCAGAGCAATGTTGGAACCTCCCAACACCAAACTTAGAGTTTGAATGTGGGGGTTCAACACCAAACTTAGAGTTTGGTTGTGGCCTCCCAACACCAAACTTAGAGTTTGACTGTGGGGGCTCTGTTTGTCTCTGATTTGAGGGAAGCTCTTCAAGCTTCCTCTCCATGGTGATAGAGGGATGTCCTTGGGCCTTAAACACAAAGGATTCTTCATTCACTTGAATGATCAATTCTCCTCTATCAACATCAATCACAGCCTTTGCTGTGGCTAGGAAGGGTCTGCCAAGGATGATGGATTCTTCCATGCACTTCCCAGGATCTTGTCTCTTTTGAGGCAATTTCTGCCTAGACAAGTCATCCAGTTCCTTGGTGAGCAAGGGAGGTTCATCTTCCCAAGTCTCATTTCCAAATAACTAGTCATTTAGCTTCATGATTGCTCCAAGGTATTTAGCAACTTGCTCTTCAGTGACATACTCATCCTCTTCAGAGGAAGAATACTCACCAGAGCTCATGAGTGGCAGAAGTAAGTCCAATGGAATCTCTATGGTCTCATTTTGAGCCTCAGATTCCCATGGTTCCTCATTGGGGAACTCAATGGAGGTCAGTGCACGCCCATTGAAGTCTTCCTCAGTGGCGTTCACTTCCTCTCTTTCCTCTCCATATTCGGCCATGTTTATGGCTTTGCACTCTCCTTTTGGATTTTCTTCTATATTACTTGGGAGAGTACTAGGAGGGAGTTCAGTAATTTTCTTGCTCAGCTGACCCACTTGTCCTTCCAAATTTCTGATGGAGGACCTTGTTTCATTCATGAAACTTTGAGTGGTTTTGATTAGATCAGAGACCATTGTTGCTAAGTCAGAGGTATTCTGCTTAGAACTCTCTGTCTGTTGCTGAGAAGATGATGGAAAAGGCTTGCCATTGCTAAACCTGTTTCTTCCACCATTGTTGTTGTTGAAACCTTGTTGAGGTTTCTCTTGATTCTTCCATGAGAAATTTGGGTGATTTCTCCATGAAGAATTATAGGTGTTACCATAGGATTCTCCTAGGTAATTCACCTCTTCCATTGAAGGGTTCTCAGGATCATAGGCTTCTTCCTTAGATGAAGCATCCTTAGTACTGCTTGGTGCATTTGCATTCCAGACAGACTTTGAGAAATCAAATTGACTTGTGAGTCAATATTTTATTCTGAGCCAAAATGGCGTTCAGAGTATCAATCTCAGAACTCCTTTCTTCTGACTTGTCCCATTGTTCACAGGATTTCTCTCAGAAGTGTACATGAATTGGTTATTTGCAACCATTTCAATTAGCTCTTAAGCCTCTGCTGGCGTCTTCTTCAGATGAAGAGATCCTCCAGCAGAGCTATCCAAAGACATCTTGGATAGTTCAGAGAGACCATCATAGAAAATACCTATGATGCTCCATTCAGAAAGCATGTCTGAGGGACATTTTCTGATTAATTGTTTGTATCTTTCCCAAGCTTCATAGAGGGATTCTCCATCCTTCTGTCTGAAGGTTTGGACTTCCACTCTAAGCTTACTCCATCTTTGTGGTGGAAAGAACTTTGCCAAGAAGGCATTGACTAGCTTTTCCCAAGAGTCCAGGCTTTCTTTAGGTTGAGAATCCAACCATATTCTAGCTCTGTCTCTTACAGCAAAAGGGAATAGCATCAGTCTATAGACCTCAGGGTCAACATCATTAGTCTTGACTGTGTCACAGATTTGCAAGAACTCAGCTAAAAACTGATGAGGATCTTCCATTGGAAGTCCATGGAACTTGCAATTCTGTTGCATTAGAGAAACTAATTGAGGCTTAAGCTCAAAGTTGTTTGCTCTAATGGCAGGGATAGAGATGCTTCTCCCATAGAAGTTGGGGGTAGGTGCAGTAAAGTCACCCAGCACCTTCCTTGCATTGTTTGCATTGTTGTTGTTTTCGGCTGCCATGTGTTCTTCTTCTTTGAAGAATTCGGTCAGGTCCTCTAAAGAGAGTTATGTTTTGGCTTCTCTTAGCTTTCTCTTCAAGGTCCTTTCAGGTTCAGGGTCAGCTTTAACAAGAATGCCTTTGTCTTTGTTCCTGCTCATATGAAAGAGAAGAGAACAAGAAATATGGAATCCTCTATGTCACAGTATAGAGATTCCTTGAGGTGTCAGAGGAAAAGAAAATGGAAGACAGAGGTAGAAAATTCGAACTTATCAAAGAAGATGGAGTTCGAATTTTGCATTAAGGGATAGTGTTAGTCCAAAAATAGAAGGATGTGAGAAGAAGGGAAGTAATTTTCGAAAATTAAGTGAAAGATTTTGAAAATATTTTTGAAAAACATTACTTAATTTTCGAAAATGAAAGTGGGAAAGAAATAAAATGATTTTTGAAAAAGATTTTGAAATTAGAACTCAAAAGATTTGATTGAAAATTATTTTGAAAAAGATGTGGTTAGAAGATATGATTGGTTTTAAAAAGATGTAATTGAAAAGATATGATTTGAAAACAATTTTAAAAGATATGATTTGAAAACAATTTGAAAAGATATGATTTTAAAAATTAATGACTTGCCTAACAAGAAAAGATATGATTCAAGCATAAAACCTTCCTTAACAGAAAAGGCAAAAAATGTTCAATCAAATCATTAATTGTTAGTAAGTATCTTTGAAAAAGGAAAGAAATTGATTTTGAAAACATTTGATTGAAAAGATATGATTTGAAAAAGATTTGATTTTGAAAAACTTGAAAAAAATTGATTTGAAAACAAATCTTCCCCCTAGCACCATCCTGGCGTTAAACGCCCAGAATGGTATACATTCTGGCGTTTAACGCCCAAAATGCTACCTCTTTGGGCGTTAACGCCCAACCAGGTACCCTGGCTGGCGTTTAAACGCCAGTCTGCCTTCTTCACTGGGCATTTTTGAATGCTCAGCTTTTTCTGTATAATTCCTCTGCAGTATGTTCTGAATCTTCAATTCTTTGTATTATTGACTTGAAAAGACACAAATTAAAAATATTTTGGATTTTTTTTTAATAATAAGGAATAATCAAAATGCAACTAAAATCAATAATAATGCATGCATGACACCAAACTTAGCAGTTTGTTTACTACTGACACTAACAAATGAGAATGCATATGAGAAACAACAAAACACTCAAGTCAATAAAATTCAAAGATCAAAACAAGGAGATCATCAAGAACACTTGAAGATCAAATGAGGACACATGCATGAATGCATTAAGCACAGAAACATGCAATTGACACTAAACTTAAGATGAGACTCTATACTCAAACAAGAAATATTTTTGGTTTTTATGATTTTGTAATTTTTTTGGCTTTTTCGAAAATTAAGTGAAAAGGAAAATAAAGGTATCAAAATTCTTAGTGAGAATTCCAGGAATCATGCAATGTTAGTCTAAGCTTTAGTCTAAAGGAATTAGACATAGCTAGCTATGCTTCAGCAAGACATTGCATTCAAGAGCTAAATTGATGATGATCAATCAGCTTTGGTGATGATAAGAACATCACCTTGAAACACTAGAATTCATTCTTAAGAACTCTGAAGAAAAATAAATGCCTAATCTAAGCAACAAGATGAACCGTCAGTTGTCCATACACAAGAACAATCCCCGGCAACGGCGCCAAAAACTTGGTGCGCGAAATTGTGATCACTACAACTTCACACAACTAACCAGCAAGTGCACTGGGTCGTCCAGTAATACCTTACGTGAGTAAGGGTCGATCCCACGGAGATTGGTGGTATGAAGCAAGCTATGGTCATCTTGTAAATCTCAGTCAGGCAGACTCAAATGGGTATAGTGATATGCGAAAATAACATAATATAAAGATAGTGATACTTATGTATATCATTGGTGTAAGAGCTTCAGACAAGTGTATGAAGATGCCTTCCCTTCCGTCTCTCTGCTTTCCTACTGCCTTCATCCAATCCTTCTTACTCCTTTCCATGGCAAGCTCGTGTAGGGTTTCACTGTTGTCAGCAGCTACCTCCCATCCTCTTAGTGAAAGCGATTGCATATGCTCCGTCACAGCATAGCGGAATTCATCTGTCGTTCTCAATCAGGCGCGGAATAGAATCCAGTGATTCTTTTGCGTTATCACTAACGCCCCGCCCTCAGGGTTTGAAGCACGTCACAGTCATTCAGTCATTGAATCCTACTCAGAATACCACAGACAAGGTTTAGACCTTCCGGATTCTCTTGAATGCCGCCATCAGGTCCTGCCTATACCACGAAGATTCCGATTAAAGAATCCAAGAGATATTCACTAAGCCTCAGATGCTTGTAGAACAAGAGTGGTTGTCAGTCACTTTGTTCATGGGTGAGAATGATGATGGGCGTCAATCATCACATTCGTCAAGTTGAAGAACAAGTGATATCTTGGACAAAGAACAAGCGGAATTGAATGGAAGAACAATAGTAATTGCATTAATACTCGAGGTACAGCAGAGCTCCACACCTTCATCTATGGTGTGTAGAAACTCCACCATTGAAAATACATAAGAACAAGGTCTGATCATTGGTTTCGGCCCCTAGAGAGGGAACCAGAAGAACCAAGATGAAATACATAGTAAAAGGTCCTATTTATAAGAAACTAGTAGCCTAGGGTGTACAGAGATGAGTAAATGACATAAAAATCCACTTCCGGCCCACTTGGTGTGTGCTTGGGCTGAGCAATGAAGTAATTTTCGTGTAGAGACTCTTCTTGGCGTTTAACTCCCATTTTGGTGCCAGTTTGGGCGTTTAACTCCCATTTAGGTGCCAGTTCCGGCGTTTAACGCTGGGATTTCTGTAGGTGACTTTGAACGCCGGTTTGGGCCATCAAATCTTGGGCAAAGTATGGACTATTATATATTGCTGGAAAGCCCAGGATGTCTACTTTCCAACGCCGTTGAGAGCGCGCCAATTGGGCTTCTGTAGCTCCAGAAAATCCACTTCGAGTGCAGGGAGGTCAGAATCCAACAGCATCTGCAGTCCTTTTGAGTCTCTGAATCAGACTTTTGCTCAGAACCCTCAATTTCAGCCAGAAAATACCTGAAATCACAGAAAAACACACAAACTCATAGTAAAGTCCAGAAAAGTGAATTTTAACTAAAAACTAATAAAAATATAATAAAAACTCAACTAAAACTACCAAAAATATACTAAAAACAATGCCAAAAAGCGTATAAATTATCCGCTCATCAGACAACTGACGGTTCATCTTGTTGCTTAGATTAGGTATTTTTCTTCAGAGTTCTTAAGAATGAATTCTAGTGTTTCAAGGTGATGTTCTTATCATCACCAAAGCTGATTGATTCTCATCAATTTAGCTCTTGAATGTAATGTCCTGCTGAAGCTTGGCTAGCCATGTCTAATTTCTTTAGACTAAAGCTTTAGACTAACATTGCATGATTCCTGGAATTCTTATTAAAAATTTTGAATCTCTTTATTTTCTTCTCCATATAATTTTCAAAAAATCCAAAAAATTACAAAATCATAAAAAACCAAAAATATTTTTATGTTTCTTGTTTGACTCTAGTGTCTCATTTTAAGTTTGGTGTCAATTGCATGCATTTTTCGAATTCATTCATGTGTCTTCATTGATCTTCAAGTTGTTCTTGATGATCTCCTTGCTCTGATCTTTAAATTCTCTTGTCTTGAGTGTTTTGTTGTTTCTCATATGCATTTTCAATTTGTTAGTATCAGTAGTATACAATTATATATTTTCCAAATCAATTTCTTGAGTGTTTTGTTGTTTCTCATATCTTTTCAATTATATATTTTCAAAATCAATTTCTTTCCTTTTTCAAAAATACTTGCTAACAATTAATGATTTGATTCAACATTTCAAGTATGTTGCCTTTTCTGTTGAGAAAGCTTTAATGTCTGAATCATATCTTTTAAATTTCCTGTTAGCCAAGTCATTAATTTTCAAAATCAAATCTTTTTAAATTATTTTTCAAAACATATCTTCTCAATCATATCTTTTTAAAACTATATCTTTTCAATCATATCTTTTTAATCACATATTTTTCAAAATAGTTTTCAATCATATCTTTTTTATTTCTAATTTCAAAATCTTTTTCAAAAATCACTTAATTTCTTTCCCACTCTTAGTTTTCGAAAATCATCAATCAATTTTTCAAAATTTCTTCAAAATCTTTTAATTTATTTTCGAAAATTCTTCCCCTCTTTTCTCACATCCTTCTATTTATGGACTAACACTCCTCCTCAATACACAATTCGAACTCTATCTTTCTTAATAAGTTCGAATTTTTCTACCTCTTCCTTCTATTTTTCTTTTCCTCTGACACCTCAAGGAATCTCTATACTGTGACATAGAGGATTCCATACTTTCTTGTTCTCTTCTCTTTCATATGAGCAGGAACAAAGACAAAAGCATTCTTGTTGAGGCTGACCCTGAACCTGAAGGGACCTTGAAGTGAAAGCTAAGAGAAGCTAAAGCACTACTCTTTGTAGAGGACCTAACAGAAATCTTCAAACAAGAAGAAGACATGGCAGCCGAAAACAACAACAATGCCAACAATGCAAGGAAGGTGCTGGGTGACTTTACTGCACCTACTCCCGACTTCTATGGGAGAAGCATCTCTATCCCTGCCATTGGAGCAAACAACTTTGAGCTTAAGCCTCAATTAGTTTCTCTAATGCAACAGAATTGCAAGTTCCATGGACTTCCATTGGAAGATCCTCATCAGTTTTTAGCTGAATTCTTGCAAATCTGTGACACTGTCAAGACCAATGGGGTTAACCCTGAGGTCTACAGACTTATGCTATTCCCTTTTGTTGTAAGAGACAGAGCTAGGATATGGTTGGACTCACAACTTAAAGAAAGCCTGAACTCATGGGAAAAGCTAGTCAATGCCTTCTTAGCAAAGTTCTTTCCACCTCAAAAATTGAGTAAGCTTAGAGTGGAAGTCCAAACCTTCAGACAGAAGGAAGGTGAATCCCTCTATGAAGCTTGGGAAAGATACAAACAATTGATCAGAAAGTGTCCCTCTGACATGCTTTCTGAATTGAGCATCATAGGTATCTTCTATGATGGTCTGTCTGAACTGTCCAAGATGTCATTGGACAGCTCTGCTGGAGGATCTCTTCATCTGAAGAAGAACGCCTGCAGAAGCTCAAGAACTCATTGAAATGGTTGCAAATAACCAATTCATGTACACTTCTGAAAGGAATCCTGTGAACAATGGGACGATCAGAAGAAAGGAGTTCTTGAGATTGATACTCTGAATGCCATATTGGCTCAGAACAAAATATTAACTCAGCAAGTCAATATGATTTCTCAAAGTCTGTCTGGAATGCAAGCTGCACCAAGCAGTACTAAGGACGCTTCATCTGAAGAAGAAGCTTATGATCCTGAGAACCCTTCAATGGAAGAGGTGAATTACATGGGAGAACCCTATGGAAACACTTATAATCCTTCATGGAGAAATCATCCAAATCTCTCATGGAAGGATCAACAGAGACTCAACAAGGTTTCAACAAACAATAATGGTGGAAGAAACAGGTCTAGCAATGGCAACCTTGTCCATCATCTTCTCA